>NC_137057.1:18165459-18167959 GCF_032717465.1 Coenobita brevimanus | reverse complement strand
CGACACCACTTACCTGGGAAATAAAGGAAAAAAATTACTTTACTAATACATACTAGGAGCAAGACAGAACTATAATAATAATAATAATAATATAAATAGTGGTAGTAGTAGTAGTAGTGGTGGTGGTAATAATAATAATAATAATACCAATGCTACTACTGCTAACAATAATAATAATAATAATAATAATAATAATACCAATGCTACTACTGCTAATAATAATAATAATAATAATACCAATACTACTACTGCTAATAATAATAATAATAATAATAATAATAATACCAATACTACTACTGCTAATAATAATAATAATAATAATAATAATAATAATAATATAAATAGTGGTAGTAGTAGTGGTGGTAATAATAATAATAATAATAATAATACCAATGCTACTACTGCTAATAATAATAATAATAATAATAATAATAATAATACTGCTAATAATAATAATAATAATAATAATAATAATAATAATACCAATACCACTACTGATAATAATAATAATAATAATAATAATAATAATAATAATAATAATAATGTACACTGCCTACCCAATCCTATGACGCGTCTATCTATTTTTGTAAACTCATATGCATACCTTTTTCTCATTTCTGATCGTTTTTTGTTTTTGGGAGGGGCGCTGACCCCCCCAAGAGCACCTGAAGGGGGTTGCGCTCCCCAAATATCCCACACACACACACACACACACACTCACAAAATTTACAACATGTACTATATCAAAGGCGTCTCTCTGTCTCTCTCTCTCTCTCTCTCTCTCTCTCTCTCTCTCTCTCTCTCTCTCTCCCTCTCTCTCTCTCTCTCTCTCTCACCACCTCAAGCCTACCCCCCGTCCACTTACACAAATCTGAATAATTCGGCCAATAATACATTTGCATACCTCTCTCTCTCTCTCTCTCTCTCTCTCTCTCTCTCTCTCTCTCTCTCTCTCTCAAATCAAGAGCTGCGACACGACCTTCATACGTAGTGCTAGTCACGAAGAAGTGCCACGGGTAGGATGTCTAGCCGTAGTACCGTTTCCTGAATTACATGAAATGAGGAGGAAGAGGAGAGAGAGAGAGAGAGAGAGAGAGAGAGAGAGAGAGAGAGTTTGGTTTATGTCTGGAAATAGGATAGATATCGACCCCCCCCCTCTCGCTGTGCCACCATCGCCACCACTACCCGCAAAAGTTGTTGTCTATCCGGCGGAGCAGATCCACAAACCGCAGGCAAGCCCAGGATCATCTCGCTTGGGGGAAGAGTGTGGGGAGGGGGGTTGGCACCAAGATGGACGCCTTGGCCAGCTACTGATTATTAGTGCAAGGCATGGCCGCACTAGGACTGGCTTGCTTGCAATCGATGGGTCTCCTCGGCGACACAGACCGGATACTCAACAACAACAACAACAATTGCCATCACGTGAATGCAGCCCTCTCCGGTCTGTGTGTGTGTGTGTGTGTGTGTGTGTGTGTGTGTGTGTGTGTACCAGGAACCCTCCTTAGCTTACGGGGGGGGGGAAGGCTTGATAAAAAGGGTAATTATGGTGGAATTCATTTATAAATATGGATTAAGTATTTTGGATATGAATAAGAAATCTAGTTATCTGAATATATAAATAATTTCAGAGGTTAAGAATCTATGATATATATATATTTTTTTGTGAGGAAGAAGGAACCCAAGGCCAGGAGTCCGCAATAACTGTTCCTTCCATGAGAAAAACAAAATACAAGAGAGCCAAATTCAAGATCCGATCATTTCGAGATGCCTGGACACACTGCGTTTGAAAGACTGGAGGTCATAGGAAGCGGGAAATACAGACAGAGGGAGGCAGTTCCAGAGTTGACCTGTTGCATAAATGAAGGACTGGGAGTAACGGTTAACTCTTGCATTAGAGAGTTGGACAGAAAAGGGATGAGAATTTGTTGCTAGACGGGTGCTATGCGCCCGTCGTAGAGGTGGAGGGATGCAAGCAGACAGTTCAGAGGAGCAGTGACCATTGAAGTAGCGATAGAAAAGAGATAAAGATGCAACAGTGCGGCGAAGAGACAGAGGTTGAAGGGAGCCAGTAAGAGGAGCAGTGACCATTGAAGTAGCGATAGAAAAGAGATAAAGATGCAACAGTGCGGCGAAGAGACAGAGGTTGAAGGGAGCCAGTAAGAGGAGCAGTGACCATTGAAGTAGCGATAGAAAAGAGATAAAGATGCAACAGTGCGGCGAAGAGACAGAGGTTGAAGGGAGCCAGTAAGAGGAGCAGTGACCATTGAAGTAGCGATAGAAAAGAGATAAAGATGCAACAGTGCGGCGAAGAGACAGAGGTTGAAGGAAGCCAGTAAGAGGAGCAGTGACCATTGAAGTAGCGATAGAAAAGAGATAAAGATGCAACAGTGCGGCGAAGAGATAGAGGTGGAGGAATGCAAGTAAAATACGATATTGGAGGAGGAGGGGGGGGGGCAGGGGAACGTGGCACTGAGTGAGGGGGGGGGGCCGAGAAGCAGAA
>NC_137057.1:18135385-18142885 GCF_032717465.1 Coenobita brevimanus | reverse complement strand
CCCCGTAAAACAACTCACTCAATGGCCACCCCTTACGGGATTATGGCGTCTGGCAGTAGTAGAATTAGCCTAGGACTCCAAATTAGCTGCTTTTTATCCCCTATTGGCGAATTTTGGACGATTTAGTCTCTGGTGCGAGAGAGGGGGGCCTTCACGTGGTGGCACTGATATAACTAGGCGGTGGAGCTGACGGGTAAATTCAAACATCATTCAAACATCCCTCCATCCCTCCCTCTCCCTCCAAAAGATGGTGGATTGTGGAGGAAAGGAAATTTGAGCCTTCAGTCCACTGGGTTCACGTTCAGATGAGAGAGAGAGAGAGAGAGAGAGTGGTGGAGGGGGAGAGAGGGAGGGGACAGCCAAGGATGAGATGGAGGGATGGAGTGGAGATTTATATGAGACAGGGAGGGTGTGAATTTGGAGCAGGGCTGAGAAATGGCGGGGGACACGGTGACGTGGAGGCGATTTGTTTGTGGCCACCCCGTATACGGAATTAAGGCGTCTGGCAATAGATAGACTACGATTACCAATATTTTGCTACTGTGGCCTCCAGACGCTTTTCCTCAGCTAGGGAAAGGCCTCTCGTATTGAAGGGGTTAATGGAGGCTTTAACTAACCCCTCTAAAACGATAAATCAAGCCTAAGTAAAAGAAAATCGTCTGTTTTACCTAAGTTAAAGAAAATCGTCTGTTTTAATATTTCCTAAATCCAGAACACGTGTCATATCGGATCGGTGCAAAACACACAAAAAAGGCGTTATTTATATTTTAACCATTAAGAGAATTACAAAGGCATATAGAAAAAAATATATGGGCATAAAATCAGAGACGAGAGGGAAATCAAATGGTCCTGCAAAGAAAATTTTTAAAAGTTCAGAGATACGGAAAAAACGAATGAATGGATTTTACAAGACGGGCCTGGGACATTGTGCATGAGTTCCGGTTATCCTCATATTTAAGGAAGAATTAAGTGTTCCTGGCGTCCATACTTACATCATGGCGTGCAGGGAGGATTGGAGATTATTTAGGTGACACTCACTTCCTCTAATAATCGTTAAGAATCACGAAAACACGAGAAAATAAACGGTACTAAAATCACACGCCTCTCCGTACGAGCAGAAGCCATCTTGTCACCGTTGCCAAGTCGGTGGGTTAGCATCTATGAAATTTTGTTGCTTAAAACACATCAAATTGGCGTAAATCTAGGCCAGTTGGTGAGAAATGAAGAAACATAAATTTAAAATGCATATGTAAGAAGTAAGTAGCGTTGTAAAGGCCAAGAAATGTTAGGAAAATACATAAACAAATCCTCCAGCAGTTTGTCACACTGCAGTTGCGCTACTTGATTGAGCTAAATTTTACTTATAAGTTTTCCGTGTTCTGGCGGGAAAAACAACTCGAATAATGGAAAAACACTCGTGGTAAAATGCTACTAAAAGAACAGGAGTAGGTGTTTGCCGGTGTTCGTTCATATAGCTGCAAAATAATAGCCGGGAGTTATATTTAAAGCGGTATCTGGCATCTTTCCCTGTGTGCCAACTCGCCGCCATTGTAACATCTTCGTCATTTTACCATTTCGTAATTTCATCATTGTTTTCACCTCCACTGCTCGTATTTCTTTCATATTAAATAAATCATCTGGTTTTATGTATAATTTTAGGTGAAAGAACTGTAACTCTCTCTTCTATACCTGTACCCAGTGGACTGCAGGCTAGAGCTGTCCAGGACGACGAGCGTATGTGTAGATAATGCCTGTGAGGTGAAGTGAGGATTCCAGGGGCTTGAATAGTGTGTGTGTGGCCCTAAAACAATCCCTGCGTCATGCTAGTTCGGTGCAACAACAGCAGCAACAACAACAACAGGTTCGGTATGGGATATTATTTCGGCTCTCTCCAAAAATTAATTTCACTGATAAAGATTTTGGCTGTGCGTGTGTGTGTGTGTGTGTGTGTGTGTGTGAAAAAATACAACTCTCTCAGCTGCATAAAATCACCCACGTTTCCCTGCAGTACAGATCTAGAGTTATCCCTACCATGAGGCTGGCTGGTGACTATAATTGGTAACAGTATTAACACTCTCAGGTTGCCATGGTTACCTCTAGCTTCTACTACTACTACTATCATTATTATAGGCGGAGGCGCTCACCATCCACACACTCGATGTAGTGCTGCTCTCGGGTGTCTGCCCTTTCCTCTCTTCCATCCTTCTTTCCATCCATCCTCTTCTGTCTTTCTTTCCTTCATTCTTTCCTCTTCCTTCTGCCTGTGGGTGACTTTACACTCCCTCTTCTGTCTTTCCTTCATTCTTTCCTCTTCCTTCTGCCTGTGGGTAACTTTACACTCCCTCTTCTGTCTTTCCTCTTCCTTCTGCCTGTGGGTAACTTTACACTCCCTCTTCTGTCTTTCTTTCCTTCATTCTTTCCTCTTCCTTCTGCCTGTGGGTAACTTTACACTCCCTCTTCTGTCTTTCTTTCCTTCATTCTTTCCTCTTCCTTCTGCCTGTGGGTAACTTTAAACTCCCTCTTCTGTCTTTCTTTCCTTCATTCTTTCCTCTTCCTTCTGCCTGTGGGTGACTCTACACTGAGTGACAAGCCAAATGGTTTCCTGAACACCAGGAAACCATTTACTACGCTGGGTGGTAACCATATAACCAAATTATGGCGCCTGGTGGTTTAGTGGGTAATTAAGGCGCTCCAATCGGATTGAGCCGGTGAAGGTTTATATCCAAGGGATGGTTGGGATTTATTGCTCATGTAATGCCACTCAGGGATGAGTGAGGCTGGTCACTCTCATCTTAAATGGCAGCACCAACTTGCCTAGCCCCGGGCTCCTACGCTCCTTATGAGGCATCACAGGTTTGGATGATGATGATAAAAGTGATATTATTCCTAGCTGAGAATTAAAGACAAAATAAAGACAAATTAAAGACAAAATAAAGACAAATTAAAGACAAAATAAAGACAAATTTAAAGACAAAATAAAGACAAATTAAAGACAAATTTAAAGACAAATTAAAGACAAATTAAAGACAAATTAAAGACAAAATAAAGACAAATTAAAGACAAAATAAAGACAAATTAAAGACAAATTAAAGACAAAATAAAGACAAATTAAAGACAAAATAAAGACAAATTAAAGACAAAATAAAGACAAATTAGACAAAATAAAGACAAATTAAAGACAAAATAAAGACAAATTAAAGACAAAATAAAGACAAATTAAAGACAAAATAAAGACAAATTAAAGACAAAATAAAGACAAATTAGACAAAATAAAGACAAAATAAAGACAAATTTAAAGACAAATTAAAGACATAATAAAGACAAATTAAAGAGAATAAAAACAAGAGTAACAACAGATTTCCTTTATTGACAACGTGACTTTGGGGGGGGGGTCGTAAATCCCCCTCAAAATTAAAGATAATAAAGAAAATTGGAGCAAGTATTTCTTCCATCTTCTCTCTCTCTCTCTCTCTCTCTCTCTCACAAAATAAAGGAAATGAGAGTAAATAGAGAGAGAGAGAGAGAGAGAGAGAGAGAGAGAGAGAGAGAAAGTACGGTAAAATGGACATCTTTGAATGATATTATAGAGGAGGGGGTCGTAGTAACAGTGAAAGGAGTTGTGGTAATGGGTAATGATTGGGGTAACTCTATCTTTCTGTGTCTGTCTGTCTGTCTCTCTCTCTCACACACATACACACACACACACACAATCTATCTATAGCTATCTGTCTGTCTCTCTCTCTCTCTCTCTCTCTCTCTCTCTCTCAAATATTCACGTATTCTCTCTCTCTCAAATATTCCCGTATTCTCTCTCTCTCTCTCTCTCAAATATTCCCACATTCTTATCGCGTAAGGACGCTCCGTAACACCTCTTCCTTAGCGACTTATTTCGTTATGAAGACTATGGCGATGTTTGATGGATTTATGTAACGCAGAGAACAGTAGGGTGTTAGAGGAAAAATAAATCGCTTAGGAAAAGGTGTTAGGGAGCTTTCTTAACCGACTAGATTAGGTGTGACCGCTTCAGCACGAGGACGGTAGAAAGTAGATGAGGAGACTTTACTACTTTACTATCACTACTACTACTACTACTATCACTACCACCACTACTACTACTACTACCACCACCACCACTACTACTACTACCACTACCACCACTACTACTACTACTACCACTACCACCACTACTACTACTACTACTACTACCACTACTACTACTACTACTATCACTACCACCACTACTACTACTACTACTACTACCACCACTACTACTACTACTACCACTACCACCACTACTACTACTACTACTACCACCACTACTACTACTACTACCACTACCACCACTACTACAACCACCACCACTACCACCACTACCACTACCACCACCACCACCACCACTACTACAACCACCACCACAACAGGTCTCCACCACCACCACAGCACCACCACAGCTCTAGGACTGGCGACACCCTGGGGGGCCATCCTCGGTGTCCATGGCCTCCTCGAACGCGGTCTTCCTCTCCCTACCCCCGCCGCCTCCCTCGCCTCCCTCAGGGGCGTCGTAGGGGATCATGTCTACCTCCTCAGCCTCCTCCGGCGCCTCCAGGTCCTCGGCAGGGCGTGGGAAGAAAGCCTCGAATTCTGAGATGAAGTCTGCCTCTACCTTATCTGGGAATTCTACCTGTGGGGGTAAGATGTGGGATGAGAATGATAATAATAATAATAATAATAATAATAATAATAATAATAATGGTGGTGGCGGTGATGATGATGATAATGATGATGATAATAATAATAATAATAATAATAATGAAACTCCTATGTGTGCCACTGGGGAAGAGAGAGAGAGAGAGAGAGAGAGAGAGACAGACAGACAGACAGACAGACAGACAGACAGAGAGAGACAGACAGACAGACAGAGAGAGACAGAGAGAGAGAGACAGACAGACACAGGGAGAGAGAGAGAGAGAGACAGACAGACAGAGATCCTCACCTCAAACTTAACAACGAGGTCTCCCCTGACGTACGGATTTCGGAACATAGCCAGTCCCTCGTCCCTGACCCGCATTTGGCCCCCTGGAGGCGTGACGGTGCCTGGGGGGGTCGTGAGGGTCAGGTTACGGTTGTCCAAGGTCGTCATAGGTCGTCTGATACCACACAAGGCCTCACTCAAGCTGACCTGATACGAGACAAGTAGAAGAGTTAGTGTTAGGGGGGGAGGAGGAGGGGGAAGAGGATAAGGAGGAGGAGGAGGAGGAGGAGGATAAGAGGAGGAGGAGGAGGAGGAGGAGGAGGAGGAGGTGAAGAAGAAGATGATGATGATGATGATGATGATGATGATGACGAAGAAAAATATGGAGGAGGAGGAGGAGGAAGAGGAGGAGGAGGAGGAAGAGGAGGAGGAGGAGGGGGAGGAGGAGGAAGAGGAGGAGGAGGAGGAGGATTACATAGGAAAGCAAACAGCAACAGACCTTATGGTCCTTTCGAGGCTGCTTGTTACAGAGAAAACTATGACTACAAGATCTAACTCTACATGCTGAAGGATAAGGATAGTAGTAGTAGTAGTAGTGGTAGTAGTAGTAGTAGTAGTAGTAGTAATAGGAGGAGGAGGAGGAAAAGGATAGTAAAGCATGAAGGCTCCCCCCATCCCCAAACCCTCAAGTTAAAAAAAGGCAGGAAAAAGTGAGAAGGACTAGCACGCAGCGTGGACAAACTGACATGGAAATTTTATAGGAAGGACTGAAAAGGAAGAGTTACATTCTATAATACTTTATCTATAAACCTGCCAGTATGAATAACCTGAAAGAGAAAGTAGTAGAAGTACAATGAATAATCCGAATAAATAAATAAATAACTGAT
Source organism: Coenobita brevimanus (assembly GCF_032717465.1). NCBI lineage: Eukaryota > Metazoa > Arthropoda > Malacostraca > Decapoda > Coenobitidae > Coenobita > Coenobita brevimanus. Next base: position 18,137,026 of record NC_137057.1, on the reverse strand, counting down.
GCATGCCGCAGTGTACGGGTATGTTGAGTTGACGAGGAGGAGGAGGAAGGGTTAAAACACAATCGCTTACTTGACAATGTTAAGCCATGAAGAAAGGAGAGAGAGAGAGAATTGGGTTTAGATAGACAGACAGACTGACAGACAGATAGACAGATAGATAGATAGACAGATAGATAGATAGATAGATAGACAGCTCACCTTCATCTCCATGTGTAAATCCAGTCCATCCCTAACGTATGTCTGATGCGGTTTTTCCTGCAAGATTAGAACCACGTCCCCTGCTTCCTCTCCTGGCTGTTGGTCACCCTCCCCCTTCAAGACCACCTTCGTACCGTCCTTCATGCCCCTCTCCACGTGCACCTGAGAGAGAGAGGTTGGAGGGGATGGGACGTGTGTGTGTGTGTGTGTGTGTGTGTGTGTGTGTGTGTGCGCGTGAGAGAGAGAGAGAGAGAGAGAGAGAGAGAGAGAGAGAGAGAGAGAGAGGTTGGAGGGGATGGGATGTGTGTGTGTGTGTGTGTGTGTGTGTGTGAGAGAGAGAGAGAGAGAATCATTATTATCATCATTGCCTATCCTCACATAACACAGCATAACATAACACAGCACAACATAACACAGCACAACATAACACAGCATAACATAACACAGCATAACATAACACAGCATAACATAACACAGTATAACATAACATAGCATAACATAACACAGCATAACATAACACAGTATAACATAACATAGCACAACATAACACAGCATAACATAACACAGCATAACACAACACAGCATAACATAACAGCATAACATAACAGCATAACATAACATATCATAACATAACATATCATAACATAACAGCATAACATAACACAGCACAACATAACACAGCATAACATAACACAGCATAACATAACACAGCATAACATAACACAGCATAACATAACACAGCATAACATAACACAGCATAACATAACACAGCACAGCATAACACAGCATAACATAACACAGCACAACATAACACAGCATAACATAACACAGCATAACATAACACAGCATAACATAACACAGCATAACATAACACAGCATAACATAACACAGCATAACATAACACAGCATAACATAACACAGCATAACATAACACAGCACAACATAACACAGCACAACATAACACAGCACAACACAACAGCACACCATTAGGTTGCGTCCATACCTGCGTAATCTTGCTCTGCGTGACGGTGCGCTCGCCCCGACACGTGTTGCACCGGTCGGCCTCCGCGATGACCCGACCTGACCCGCCGCACCCCACGCAAGTCCCGCGCATCTCCACTAAGCCGGGACCCAGCTGCTGATAGCTTACCTGGCGTGGAAGGTGGAGGGATTACACACACACACACACACACACACACACATACACACACACACACACACACACACACACACACACACACACACACACACTGTACCCTTTTCACATTAACTTGGTCTATAATTGCCAAACACACACACACACACACACACACACACACACACACACAGCCTATCTTCTCTCCCTTGCCGTAACACACACACACACACACACACACACACACAGAAAGAGCCTACCTTCTCTCCCTTGCTGTAACACACGCACACACACACACACACACACAC
>NC_137057.1:18107885-18132885 GCF_032717465.1 Coenobita brevimanus | reverse complement strand
GCCTCTTCTGGGGGTCGGAAAGGACCTCATACGCCTGGGAGAGCTTCTTAAATGCCTCGGCCCCCTCAGGGTTCTTGTCAGGGTGGTATTTGAGGGCTAGGAGACGATACGCCTTCTTCAGATCACCTTGAGAGGCGTCTGGCGTCACCCCTAATCGATTGTAATATTCCCTTTCCTTCACCATTGTTATTTCTCTCCTTTTTACTCTTGTCTTATATATTTTTTTTATGGTTTGCTAGGCTTGGCTGGCCTCTACCGCACCTCACCACACCCCGCCACAGTTCACCACACTTTATTCCTTGCTACACCTCGCCTACACCCTGCCACACTTCACCACACCACACCACCACTCTATTCTCACTAGTTCCACCACACCACACCACACCACCACACTCCTCTCTCACTCCTTCCACCACACTTCACCACACCACACCACTCTTCCCTCACTAGTTCCACCACACTTCTCTCACTAGTTTCACCACACCACCATACCTCTCTCAGTAATTCTACCACACCACCACTCTTCCCTCACTAGTTTCACCACACCACCACACTTCACCACACCACCACACCGCTCTCACTAGTCCAATCCCTTCACTCTCAGGCCTTCAGTCCTTCCTCCCACGCCCCATCAGACGCTTTCTTTCAGCTGAGACGCAACCCCTCTGATGCGCGGGGTATAGAAAAAATCCTCTTGACTATGACCTCCTCTCTCATCACGTCTTCTGGCCCTTCTTAGCGACTCCCAGACGATTTTCTTCAGGTGAGGAGGTCACTAATTACTTCCGCTTACCTGTCACTTCCTTGTTCTCATTTCCTGGCACACCTGTCCGGAAAAAAATATTGGTATCAGTTTTTCAGTATTTTTTTAAAGGAAGAAGGAACCCAAGGGCAGCACAAAAAACAAAAACAAGATGACAGAGCCACATCAAGATCCGTCTCTCTCTCTCTCTCTCTCTCTCTGTAATTCGTTTCTTCTCACTAGTTTAAATTCCTGAGCGCCCCTCCCCCAGCGACTTATTTTGCACATTTTATACCTAAATACCATATATATATATATTTTTTTTAATGCAAGGAAGAAGGAACCCAAGGCCAGGAGCCCGCAAACCGTTCCTTCCAAGAAAAAACAAAAACAATACAAGAGAGAGCCAAATTCAAGATCCGTTCATTTCGAGATGCCTGGACACACTGCGTTGGAAAGACTGGAGGTCATAGGCAATGGGAAATACAGACAGAGGGAGACAGTTCCAGAGTTGACCTGTTGCGTTAAGATATTTTTTGTACGCTATATATGCGGTCTATAATAACGTGAAAAAAGATCTATCTATCTATCTATTGCCAGACGCCATATTCCCATAAGGGGTGGCCATTTGACTTTGAGTTATTTGTTTTACGGGGAGGGGCACTAACCCTCCACCAACCCACTTATTGACACGTAGGGAGCACGTATGGTTTGGTTATATGGTTACCACCCAGCGTTGTAAATGGTTTCTTGGCTTACAGGAAACCATTTGGCTTGTCACTCAATGTAAAGCCACCTGTAAAGGAAAGAAAAGCAATAAGAAGTGACAGGAAAGATGGGAGAAATAGGAAGAGAGGAGGACAGGCACAGAAAAAGAATGATAAAGGCTAAGGAAGAAGTAGGCAGCACTACATCAAGTGAGTGGATGATGGTGAGAAATAGGAAGAGAGGAGGACAGACACAGAAAAAGAATGATAAAGGCTAAGGAAGAAGTAGGCAGCACTACATCAAGTGAGTGGATGATGGTGAGAAATAGGAAGAGAGGAGGACAGACACAGAAAAAGAATGATAAAGGCTAAGGAAGAAGTAGGCAGCACTACATCAAGTGAGTGGATGATGGTGAGAAATAGGAAGAGAGGAGGACAGGCACAGAAAAAGAATGATAAAGGCTAAGGAAGAAGTAGGCAGCACTACATCAAGTGAGTGGATGATGGTGAGAAATAGGAAGAGAGGAGGGCAGGCACAGAAAAAGAATGATAAAGGCTAAGGAAGAAGTAGGCAGCACTACATCAAGTGAGTGGATGATGGTGAGAAATAGGAAGAGAGGAGGACAGACACAGAAAAAGAATGATAAAGGCTAAGGAAAAAGTAGGCAGCACTACATCAAGTGAGTGGATGATGGTGAGAAATAGGAAGAGAGGAGGACAGGCACAGAAAAAGAATGATAAAGGCTAAGGAAGAAGTAGGCAGCACTACATCAGGTGAGTGGATGATGGTGAGAAATAGGAAGAGAGGAGGACAGACACAGAAAAAGAATGATAAAGGCTAAGGAAGAAGTAGGCAGCACTACATCAAGTGAGTGGATGATGGTGAGAAATAGGAAGAGAGGAGGACAGACACAGAAAAAGAATGATAAAGGCTAAGGAAGAAGTAGGCAGCACTACATCAAGTGAGTGGATGATGGTGAGAAATAGGAAGAGAGGAGGACAGACACAGAAAAAGAATGATAAAGGCTAAGGAAGAAGTAGGCAGCACTACATCAAGTGAGTGGATGATGTAAATAGGAAGAGAGGAGGGCAAGCACAGAGAAAGAATGATCAAGGCTAAGGAAGAAGTAGGCAGCACTACATCACGTGAGTGGATGATGGTCGCCATGGTCAGAAATAATCCCCACACGTACACACCTTCACTAAGATTGTCCCTATGTTCGTTTTCGTAACCGAGCGGATGGTTTTATGCAGCAGGGTGATAATAGAAGAGGTTTATAAATCCTTCCTCCCCTCCACACAAGCACAATACCTTCTAGTTTATCCCTCAGCGCCAGACGGTTTTATCCAGGGGGAGATTTAGTAGAATTGTCCCAACACACACACGTCCGCTCACACCCTTTGTTATGGTATTTTCTGCCTTCCTCCCGCTGCTGACGGACGATTTATTCCCTTGCCGTGTGTCTGGGATCACCTTGGACCTGAACACCGGCGGCCACCTCACACGGGTGCTGGTAAAACACTAGAACACCCACGAACACACCACAAGGCCAACGTGCTCTGCCTTGGTGGACCCTCGTACCGTCCTGCCTGAGCGTATTTTTAGTTTTCCCTCTTATTTTGACCAGTAAAGGAGGAAACCCGTTATTTCAGTCAAAAATATAAGCTTTTAAAGAAATTCCCTGCTAAAGTCGACATGAATTTGTTGCTTTTTACTATTATTTACCCCTTTTAAAAACTAAGATAGCCATTTTACATGTAGCGGTGCCAGGCCGTCTCCAGAACACCTACTTTTAGGGCCACCCCTTTGGAGAATTCGTAACTCCTATTTTTCTGCGAGTTACATGGCACCTTTCACCTTGGTACCTCTCATGTAATTTTCTGACGCTAAGTATGCTGATATTCAAAAGACAGATAGCATACAAGACAAAATGAAGGTGTAATAAGCATAATTAATCGGGAAAACCTGCTACGAAGTCTCCTGTACCAACCAAAATATGGCACTCGGTGGGGTAGCGGCAGACCATTGTTAGCAACTCTGAATTTGTCAGTCTCTTTTTATATCATGCTGAATATCTAGTTTCGATTCCCTGCATATATATAAATCTTTCTCTACTCTTCAAACTTGGATCTTCCATTCCAATATCGTATAGGTAATTCTTAATATACTTGGAAAGGCACGCTGTTATTAGCAATTGTGAATTCTTCCATCTTTTTGCAATTATTTTGAGTGTTTACTATCACTTGCTTCTCTCAAAAATTGCTCTTGATTCTTCAGGTATATTCTTTCATTACACACTCGTAAATAAGGCTATCTATACGGATGAATTTAGCGTAGGTAGCGAAGTTGGTGTTGGAAAGAGGAGTAGTAGCCGCAGACGCCAACAGATTTCAGGCTAAAATAAGACTCTCTCTCTCTCTCTCTCTCTCATCTTACACCAAACTGACATTCGTCCTGTCTTGCGCGTGTAGTTATTTTTTTAGCGGTTTACTCTTGCACCCTCCGGACGATTCGATTCTATTTTAGGATTCTCTCTATGTAGGTTTGAATTCTCCCAGCCAGCCTTTATCCCTTTCTTTTTGTTTTTCTCTTTTCTTTGTCCCTCCAGGAGCGTAGGGACCCGTGGCTAGCCTTCTCTGTCCCGGTATTTAGGGTGACCAGCCTCATTCTCCCCTGAGTGGTATTATAAAAGCTGTATTTAGCCCATTTAGTATGAGTTTTTTTGCGTTTTTGTTTTTCCTTTTTTTGGACAGGTATTTTCAGATTAACCCCTTCACCCCGAGTATGTGATTAGGACTTCTCTCTCTCTCTCTCTCTCTCTCTCTCTCTCAGCACTATATTCTTTTCACCTTAACTTGGCTCCACCCTTTCCATGGCTCTTCTTCGTGACTAGCATCGTATTCTAGTGTTCACTCGTTAAAACTATGCATTCAAGATGGAGAGATGGCAATTTTAAGCCAAGTTAGAGTGAAAAGAATGTATAGCAGATTATTTTAGAACGGGCAGAAACAAACAAATCGCCTCCAAGTGATTCGCAATCAGGCTGCCCTCTCTCCAGCTCACCAGCAACCTTCATATACCTCTCCACTCCATCCCTCCATCTCATCCTCGGCCTTCCTCTCCCACCTCTCCTCCACCTCATCCTCGGCCTCCCCCTCCCACCTCCCTCCACCTGGGCAACGAGAGCTATGACATTCAGTAAGCCTTAATCATGAGGTAGGAACGCGTCTCCTTGGTTACTAGTCAAATCAACCCTCCTGCTATAGCAATTGAATCCTGTCTTGCTTGGTAACGATCATAAAATACGAGAGAGGGACTCCTTCACGTGGTGGCACTGATATAACCGAGCGGCTCCACTGCCCTCCACTCCTCCCTCCCCCGGAAAAAGGATGAGGATGAGTAGCAGTAAGAATAAGTCACCAGTTCACCGGGTTTACGGCCATATGAGCCTGGAGTTACAAATGCTACTACTACTACTACTACTACTACTACTACTACCACTACTACTACTACTACAATTATTATTATTATTATTATTATTATTACTCTTACTATTACCACTATTACTATTACCACCAGTACTACTACTACTACTACTACTACTACAATTATTATTATTATTATTATTATTATTACTCTTACTATTACCACTACTACTATTACCACCACTACTACTACAGTACTACTACTACTACTACTACTATTACGACTACTATTCCTGCTACTACCACTACTACTACTTCTACTGCTACTACTACTATGGCTACTACCATCTGTCAAACTGTTAACATCTTCACTACACCGACCTCTTTTATATCTCACTACCGTTTCGCCCATTTACGCTTCCTTGGTGTTTTAAATGGAAGGCAGTAGGAAGAGGACGTGGAAGGGACGAATACACACACACACACACACACACACACACACACACACACACACACACACACACACACACACACACATTTCCTACGTACCTACCTATTTACACACACACACACACACACATTTCCTACCCACCTACCTGCACACACACACACACACACACACACACACACACACACACATTTCCTTCCCACCCACCCACACACACACACACACACACACACACACACATTTCCTACCTACCTACCTACACACACACACACACACACACACACACACACATACACACACATTTCCTACCCACCTACCTGCACACACACACACACACACACATTTCCTACCCACCTACACACACACACACACACACACACAGGGATAATGCAAGAACACAAAGGAGAATTACTAACACAGCCTCATGTAAAGAGCAACAAGAAGACTTAAATAATCATCATGAATAGATCAATAAATGGCAAATGGAATTCAGTGTGGACAAGTGTCATGTAATTAAATTTGGTAAAAGTGAGAAATGAAATGGCGGGGGACAAGCCGACATGGAGGCGATTTGTTTGTGGCCACCCCTTACGGGATTAAGGCGTCTGGCAATAGATAGATAGAAAAGTAAGAATAGACCAGATTGGGATTATACGTTAGGAAATAAAACCCTACACACATCAGAAAGAGAGAAAGACCTAGGTGTGATTATCAATAACATACTATCTCCGGCTGACCACATCAGCGAGAAGGTACGGAACATGTATACACTGCTTGCAAATATGAGAATAGCATTCACATACATAAATGAAGACATGCTAAGAAAGATAATAACATCATTCATCAGCCCAACCCTGGAGTATGCATCAGTAGTCTGGAGTCCTCATCTCAAAAAACACATAGATAAGATTGAACAAGTACAAAGGGCCGCTACAAAATGGGTACCAAACTTATGGGATCTAAGCTACGAAGAAAGACTAGAAAAACTGACTCTGTCTACACTACAGGAGAGAAGGAAAAGAGGAGACATGATTATGCTATATAAATGCATCTCAGGAAAGGAGAAAATAGACATAAATGAATATATAACCTCTGGGGAAGCATCAGCAAGAGAACACTGCAAAAAACTGCATGAAAAAGAGAGGCGATAAAGACGTCAGGAAATTTAGTTTCCCAAATAGGGCAATTGATCAGTGGAATACACTACTGAATGAAATAGTGTGTGCCAAAACTATTCAAAAATGTAAGGATATGTATGATAAAAATGGTTTTAAGACACGGGACAATACGAGCTTGAATCATTCATGTAAAGATACAATTAGGCAAGAACAATTAGGTGAGAACACACACACACACACACGTCTCTCTAGCCAATATTGGTGACGGGGTTACAGTAACTTCGCTAATTCGCTTCCATCTGCCATGACACTAAGCCAAGGACATTAGAGGTAGCACATTTACCCCTTATCTGTCAGCGAGGCAACACCAGCCTTATCAGTAGCCTCAGATTCACATGAGACGCGCCAACTCACACCCAAGGAATTTCTCACATACCGTACTCGTGCATGTGTGTGTGTGTGTGTGTCGCTACAAAGGAGAGAGAGAGAGAGAGAGAGAGAGAGAGAGAGAGAGAGAGAGAGCACTGATACGGCCTAACTGTGCAGTAATCATGCATTTATCTGTTAATTGTGTTTCTAGTGGGAAGGACAAGGAGAGTGTAGAATCTTCTATAATTTCTTCCTAAAAAAAAAAAAAAAAAAAATAGTTTAGACGATTTGGATCAACTCCCTCACGTATAACTGATATATTTTAAAGAACTAAAGAACTGTCCCCACATTAATTAATAGTTTTAGGCCATTAAGGTTCATCTGACAAAAAATCCTCGGTTGAAGTCAGACTGGAGTATAAATAGTAACCAAGGAGACTCATTCCTCCATGATAATTATTGCTCACCCAGTCTCTTGCACTCATGGCTTTAATATTCAAGCTGGAAAACTGGCCCAAGTTTGTCAGATGATAAAATAAACCGAGTATAGGCCCAGGGAAATAGAAAAGTTTGTGAACAATGCGCCATCCAGTTCCTAGACAACCTTTACATCTGTCTCGTCTAGTAAACAAAGATGGCTCCCAGGGTGCCTGATGAAATTGACGTTTTTACTGTTCCTCACTCCAGGATGAAGGAACTGGTCAACATATACACTCAGAAGGTGAGCCAGGACCCTCTGCATCAGCCTCTGAGTTGAAGTAGAGCAAAATCAATGACGTTTTATGGTAATGGGTAAATGGAGTGAAGGACCTTGACGTACTCAGCTAATGGCAAGCAGATTAACCGATTGTGCAACTTTTATTAGTAGTTTATGGAGGCAGGACCTACAGATAATTATTACTTAAACAAATTATGGTAAAACAGGACTAGAACCATGGAAAATCAATCAGTTTGCAGACTTTCCTTCTTTCTTCACCAGCTAGTGTTTCGTGTCTCGAGGGTCAGGTTAATTAGGACAGGTAATTATATTTTTATTTAGGTTATATACTGGTAATTTTATGGCACTGCATAAAACCAATCTCGTTGAAATTTTAGGAGAGTTCCCATATACCAGAATTACCAGTGTCAATAAACTATAACATTTTTCGTTGTGATAGCTTTAGAAAATTGCGAGAATGCGTGATTTTGACATGAACTGTTAAATCACCAGTATTAACGCGCAAACCTTGGCAACTGGTCACACGCCATGTCGTATTATTAGGTCGATTTGTCTCTAAAGTCTGTCTGTCACTGATCACTTATCGCTCCTAACCTAACCCAACACAGCACAATCTCTCTAACAATACCCACACGCCGTCATCCTGAAAGGGCTGGCCATTTGACTCCGAGTTAGTTGACGTATCCGAACCTAATTCAGTCGTCTAATTTAACCCTAACCTAACCCACCTCAATGATTTGGGGGCGAACAAGTTTAGGGTTTAAATCAACGCATTGCCTTCAGTCAGACACCACCGCCAATGTCAACAAACCTGACTTTTTGCCATTCACTAACATGTTAATTTTACAGAATTTGGGTGTCTGTCTATCTGTCTACCTATCTATCTATTGCCAGACGCCTTAATCCTGTAAGGTGTGGCCACAAACAAATCGCCTCCATGTCGCCCTGTCCCCTGCCATTTCACTGCCCTGCTCCCAGCTTACAGCCCCCTCTCTCATATACCTCTCCACTCCATCCCTGCATCTCATCCTCGGCCTTCCCCTCCCTCTTCCCCCCTCCACCTCACTCACATACACTCTCTTCATCAGTCTTTCACCCTTCATCCTCTCCACATGGCCAAACCACCTCAGTGTGTTCCTCATAAAGCTTCCTATCACATCACCACTTCTTTACTAAACACAAAAAAGGCATCTGCGGTGGATGTTTATAGAGGAGAAAGTACCTTAGCATAAGATCTGTTATGAGCATATTAATTTCAGTGTCCATTAAGTGGGTGTAACTCTGAACAAAGGAAAAGGGGAAAAAGAAGTGTGTGGTAATCATAGGGGCATTTGTCTTCTTAGTATAATAGGAAAAGTGTATGGTAGGATACTTATAGACAGAGTTAGAGAAAGAACAGAGAAATTAGTTGGAGAAGAACAGGGAGGCTTTAGGAAGGGAAGAGGTTGTGTAGATCAGATATTCATTCTTAGATCTTTAGTGGAAAAGTTTCTAGAGAAGGGAAAGAAGTTGTATGCGGCCTTCATGGATTTGGAGAAAGCATATGACAGGGTGGATAGACAAGGATTGTGGAAAGTGTTAAGAATATATGGAGTAGATGGGAAGTTGTTGAATGCTGTGAAGAGTATGTACGATGGTGCGAAGGCTGCAGTACGTGTGGATGGTGAACTAAGTGAATTTTTCTCTTTGAAAGTTGGGTTGAAACAGGGATGTGTCATGTCTCCATGGTTGTTCAATCTGTACATGGATGGAGTAATAAAAGAGGTACAAGGTAGGGTAGTGGATGTTGGAGTGGCCCTGGTGAGAGAGGATAGTGTTTGGAAACTCCCTGTACTGTTGTTTGCAGATGATACTGTGTTGTTGAGTGAAGACGAAGGGGAGCTGCAAGGCTTGGTGGATGAGTTTGGGAGAGTGTGTAAGAAACGGAATCTAAAGGTGAATGTAGGGAAGAGTAAAGTGATGGTCTTTGAGAGAGGTGAAGTCAGTGAATGTACAGCGAGGTTGGATGGTGAGGAATTGGAAAATGTGAGTACGTTTAAGTACTTGGGTAGTGTGATGAGTAAGGATGGAGGTTTGGAGGGTGAAGTGCGTGAAAGGGTACAGCAGGGAAGAAAGGTTGCTGGTTCTTTGAAAGCAGTGATAAGAAACAGGGAAGTGAGCATGGAAATGAAAAAGTTACTACATGACAGTATTGTGATACCAACTCTAATGTACGGAAGTGAAGCTTGGACATTGTTGGAAGGACACAAGTCAAGAGTGAGAGCAGTGGAAATGAGTTATTTAAGAGGAGCCTGTGGAGTCACATGGAGAGACAGGCTGACGAATGAGGATATAAAGGAGCGTTGTGGTGTGGATGTGGATGTGATAGGAAGTGTTATGAGGAACACACTGAGGTGGTTTGGCCATGTGGAGAGGATGGAGGGTGAAAGACCGACGAAGAGAGTGTATGTGAGTGAGGTGGAGGTGGGAAGAGGGAGGGGGAGGCCAAGGATGAGATGGAGGGATGGAGTGGAGAGGTATATGAGAGAGGGGGATGTGAGCTGGGCACAGGACAGTGAAATGGCAGGGGACAGGGCGACATGGAGGCAATTTGTTTGTGGCCACCCCTTTCGGAATTAAAGCATCTGGCAATAGATAGATAGATTCAAGCCTTCTTTTCTGTGTGAAGTTTAGCCATGAGTAATCCTGGCCCAGGATTCCAAGCCTGCCTTCATGTGGATTTAGGTTATTAGGGTGGGCAGTGGTGAAATCCTATGGTATTTGTCTGTTTTTAATTGCATAGCCTTATTTAGATGAGATGAAGGGATGGAGTGGAGAGGTATATGAGAGAGGGGGGTGTGAGCTGGGAGCAGGGCAGTGAAATGGCAGGGGACAGGGTGACATGGAGGCGATTTGTTTATGGCCACCCGTTACGGGATTGAGGCGTCTGGCTATAGATAGAAAGATAGCCTTATTGATGAATCTTATGCAAAAATCCAGTTACAGTATTTCAGTCCTAACCTTTGCATCCATCAGCCCGAACATACAAGGGCAAATACAGTACCAGTGTGTGACTTTCATCAGTAGGTTTGGTCTTTTGGGGTTTGGTTTATGGCTATCAATCTGTCTATAGCCCGACGCCCTAATCCCGCAAAGGGTGGCTGCAGACAAAACGCCTCCAAGTCGCTCTGTCACCCACCATTCAACTGCCCTCCCCCCAACTCACTCCCCCCTCCCTATAATATGGTATGTGAAATGTCCGTAAATAAGGCTGCAGAGCTGAGGTTAATCTAGTCACCAATTCCACTTCACTCAGTTTTTTTATTGTGGCGAAGATGCACATGACAAGCTGGTGATGATTGGCTGATTGCAACATGTCCGAATATCTATCTATCTATCTATTGCCAGACGCCATAATCCCGTACGGGGAGGCCATTTGACTCTGAGTTATTTGTTTTACACGGAGGGGCACTAACCCTCCACCAACCCACTTGACACGTAGGCAGCACGTATGCTTTGGTTATATGGTTACCACCCAGCGTTATAAATGGTTTCTTGGCTTACAGGAAACCATTTGGCTTGTCACTCAATGTAAAGCCACCTGAAAAGGAAAGAAAAGCAATAAGAAGTGACAGGAAAGATGGGAGAAATAGGAAGAGAAGAGAGCAGGCACAGAAAAAGAACGATAAAGGCTAAGGAAGAAGTAGGCAGCACTACATCAAGTGAGTGGATGATGGTCACTGCCACCTACCACTAATGTCTGAATAACTTATGTATATACTGGTACTAACCCAAATTTCCCCCTCAGATATATGTTAAGTCAATTAAAAATACTAATGAGTACGGAGATTATGACGTAATCTTGCATTCAGCCAATTATCACCAACCTGTCAAGTGCATCTTTGCCTCAGTAAAAAAAAACTGAGTATAGTGCACTTGTCTATGATCCTCTTTAACCCTCTGGCCACTTGAAGCAATTATGGTCACCCTACTAATTATTCTTCATGACTCTTCAGGAGGATGAGGTGGAGGGATGGAGTTGAGAGATACATGAGGGAAGGGGGAGGGCAGTCAAATGGTGGATGACAGAGTGACTTGGAGGCGTTTTGTCTGTGGCCACCCTTTTGCGGGATCAGGGCATCGGACTATAGATAGATAGATATGTAGACACTTCAGGCAACTACAGTCCACAGCCATAAAAAACTTTTCCCTGTACTGCAAAAGATGACTGCATTCCCTCACATTTTATTACCATGTTTAGAGGAGTACCACACTGACAAAGCATACAGAAACACATGTAAGTGCTCATAATGTTCACATGGTTGCTCAGATAAAAACAGATTGATTATCATGTTATGTCTGTTGCACCCAAGAGGAATACAAATGAGGGCTGGTGGTATGACAGATACATACCTCGTAATGGGTCTCAGTGCACAATGAAATATAAACTCTTGTGGAAGGTAAGTTGGTTCTTAGGCATGGTCATGCTTCTGAAATGTATTTTAGCAAAGTGTGAGCAGCGCAAGTCACTATAAATGCAAAATTAGACAGTGGCATACATTAGTTATTTTCGCTCCTGCCCCCCCAGAAAATGACAGTTTTCTAGTAGGAGGGTGCATTTTTTACCATTATCACAGTGAGAAATGGAAACTTTATGGTCATTTCCTGTTAGAAAAATAGCAACAGTTTTATAGTTAGCATTTTCATTTTTTAGGGACTTGGCCTATGTCCAGGGGAATGATCGAGAAATGCTAGGTCACGGCCAGAGGGTTAATGAATCAGACAAAAGCCGTGTGTGGGGGGGGGAATCTTTCATTGTTTTGTGAGGCTAAACCGCAGCAATACCTGAACGCTACAGATCATTTTTCAGACATTTGCTGATATGGTTACTGTCTGAGCTGGGGAAGATCACTTAAATTTCGGGACTGGAGACTTTTTACCGAGCTACACACACTTTTATTAGTGGTTATTACACCTTGACTTTAGCTTTCTTTTGCTCAGTGTAGATATTTCCCAAAAAGAACAGCTTTTTTGGAAGGTTCTAGCCATCTGGTCTTCCATTCATTCATTCATTCATTGCCAGACGCCATGTATCCCAAACGGGGTGGCCAAGGGCTCAGAGTTAATTGTTTTACAGGGAGGGGCACTAATCCTCCACCAACCCCACTCGAAACATAGGGAGAACGTTATGCCAACAGCGTCTGGTGTTCCCAGGCGGTCACCCATCCAAGTACTAACCAGACCCAACGTTGCTTCATGTTTGCCTAAAAAGAAAAGGGTCTGAAAACTGAAATACTGCACTGTGCTGTTTAGTGACAGAAAGCGCACATAGGCTGATGTGTTATGTAATGAATAGAAGCAGTCACACATCAGTTACTTAAACCATTCAGGCTGAATTTTTGTAGTGCTGTAAATTCCTGCTATCTCCACGCAGTTTTATTCAACTACGGACAGATCTTTCATCATGAACGGGTTAAGGAAGGCGATATTTAGCCTCTCCAGTTTGAAGACTCTCTCAAGCAGAATAAAATCATGTAAAGGTACCATGAGTAAAATTTAAAATGTGTGTTGTCTATCTATCTATCTATCTATTGCCAGACGCTATAATCGGGTAAGGGGTGTCCATTTGACTTTGAGTTATTTGTTATACGGGGAGGGGCACTAGCCCTCCACCAACCCACTTGTTGACACGTAGGGAGCACGTATGGTTTGGTTATATGGTTACCATCCAGCGTTGTAAATGGTTTCTTGGCTTACAGGAAACCATTTGGCTTGTCACTCAATGTAAAGCCACCTGTAAAGGAAAGAAAAGCAATAAGAAGTGACAGGAAAGATGGGAGAAATAGGAAGAGAGGAGGGCAGGCACAGAAAAAGAATGATAAAGACTAAGGAAGAAGTAGGCAGCACTACATCAAGTGAGTGGATGATGGTGAGAAATAGGAAGAGAGGAGGGCAGGCACAGAAAAAGAATGATAAAGGCTAAGGAAGAAGTAGGCAGCAGTACATCAAGTGAGTGGATGATGGTGAGAAATAGGAAGAGAGGAGGGCAGGCACAGAAAAAGAATGATAAAGGCTAAGGAAGAAGTAGGCAGCAGTACATCAAGTGAGTGGATGATGGTGAGAAATAGGAAGAGAGGAGGACAGACACAGAAAAAGAATGATAAAGGCTCAGGAAGAAGTAGGCAGCAGTACATCAAGTGAGTGGATGATGGTGAGAAATAGGAAGAGAGGAGGGCAGGCACAGAAAAAGAATGATAAAGGCTAAGGAAGAAGTAGGCAGCAGTACATCAAGTGAGTGGATGATGGTGAGAAATAGGAAGAGAGGAGGGCAGGCACAGAAAAAGAATGATCAAGGCTAAGGAAGAAGTAGGCAGCAGTACATCAAGTGAGTGGATGATGGTGAGAAATAGGAAGAGAGGAGGGCAGGCACAGAAAAAGAATGATAAAGGCTAAGGAAGAAGTAGGCAGCACTACATCAAGTGAGTGGATGAGGGTCGCCACCACCTACCGCTACGTGTGTTGTGAAGTAATTGAGAAGAGACCTTATATGTGTAAACTCTTCCACAGATGGAGTGTGTTGACTTCCGCGATGGTCCGGAGGTGATGTCACTTTTACGAGGGCTGGACTCCACCTTGCAGGAGTTCAAGAGCCACGAGACCATCGAGAACATTTTCATCATGGACCAACTCAAGAACCGCCTCAAACAGCGAAAGATCTCCAACACGGCTGTTTGCGATTGCCACGCCGACAACAGACTGGGAGATGTAAGAGGGCTGTTTAAAGATTACTGTTTACACTATGGCAATATACAGTGTAAGGTGGTTTGGCCGTGTGGAGAGGATGGAGAGCGAGAGACTGACGAGGAGAGTGTATGTGAGGGAGGTGGAGGGGGGGAGAGGGAGGGGGAGGCCAAGGGTGAGATGGAACGTTGTGGTGTGGATGTGGATGTGATAGGAAGCGTTAGGAGAAACACACTGAGGTGGTTTGGCCATGTGGAGAGGATGGAGAGTGAGAGACTGACGAGGAGAGTGTATGTGAGGGAGGTGGAGGTGGGGAGAGGGAGGGGGGGAGGCCTAGGATGAGTTGGATGGATGGAGTGGAGAGGTATATGAGAGAGGGGTGTGTGTGAGCTGGGAGCTTGGCAGTGAAATGGCAGAGGACAGGGCGATATGGAGGCAATTTGTTTGTGGCCACCCCTTACAGGATTAAGGCGTCTGGCAATAGATAGATAGAATATACCAGAGTGGGATTATCAGACATAAGATTACTATGTACAATATGCCAGAGGTTTCACTATCAGGTACAAATGCCATCAGTTCCATCTCGTAGGTCATTTGTTTTTGCAGAATTGAAGGAAAAAAAGGTGTATAATCTTCCCACATCCCTTTGTTCTTTCGCAAAAACAGGTCTTAGTTATGAAAGGAAAATTATAATGAGCTGTTACTCGGTTTTCGCGGGAACGAAAGGAAATGAAAGTGCAAGGCTTCTTATTTGTTGTTGTTTAGGAAAAAACTTCCGGTAAACAAAGAAAATAAATTGTGACAGGGCATTGGTACTGTCTCCCTCTGTCTGTATTTCCTGCTGCCTATGACCTCCAGTCTTTCAAACGCAGTGTGTCCAGGCATCTCGAAATGAACGGATCTTGAATTTGGCTCTCTCTTGTATTTTGTTTTTCTCTTGGAAGGAACAGTTTTGCGGGCTCATGGCCTTGGGTTCCTTCTTCCTCACAAAAAAAAAAAAAAAAAAATGTATGCCTGGCCGATCCACAGTGCCAGAATGTTGTGTGAATGATTATGTTGTGTATTTCTCTGGGCTTGCTAGTGTTAGATCTCTCTCTTGCGTACTTTCTCGTTCGTCGTCTCTGGATATTAACCTCACTCTGACATAAGGTCGGAAAAAGATAGGTCAGGGTGATGATGATGATGGTGGTGATGATGATGATGATAATGATGATGATGATGATGACAACGGTGATGACGACGATGATGATGATGATGACAATGATGATGATGATGATGATGACAGTGATGATGATGATGATGATGATGATGATGATGGTGGTGGTGATAATGATGATATGATGATGATGATAATGGTGGTGGTGGTGGTGGTGGTGGTGATATGATGATGATGATGGTGGTGGTGGTGGTGATATGATGATGATGATGATGATGATGGTGGTGGTGGTGATATGATGATGATGGTGGTGGTGGTGATATGATGATGATGATGGTGGTGGTGGTGGTGATATGATGATGATGATGATGATGGTGGTGGTGGTGGTGATAATGATGATGATGATGGTGGTGATAATTACAGCCTCTTTCTGCACATTATGTCTGTGAAGGAGAGAGAAGAATTCCATCCATCATCCAATCCTACGTTATCCCTTGAGAAACGTAGGAGCCCGGGGCTAGGCAAGTTGGTCCTGACATTTAAGATGAGAGAAAAGAATTGATTAGAATTGTCTATCTATCTGTCTATTGCCAGATGCCATAATCCCGTAAGGGGTGGCCATTTGACTCTGAGGTATTTGTTTTACGGGGAGGGGCACTAACCCTCCACCAACCCACTTGTTGACACGTAGGGAGCACGTATGGTTTGGTTATATGGTTACCACCCAGCGTTGTAAATGGTTTCTTGGCTTACAGGAAAGCATTTGGCTTGTCACTCAATGTAAAGCCACCTGTGAAGGAAAGAAAAGCAATAAGAAGTGACAGGAAAGATGGGAGAAATAGGAAGAGAGGAGGGCAGGCACAGAAAAAGAATGATAAAGGCTAAGGAAGAAGTAGGCAGCACTACATCAAGTGAGTGGATGATGGTGAGAAATAGGAAGAGAGGAGGGCAGGCACAGAAAAAGAATGATAAAGACTAAGGAAGAAGAAGGCAGCACTACATCAAGTGAGTGGATGATGGTGAGAAATAGGAAGAGAGGAGGGCAGGCACAGAAAAAGAATGATAAAGGCTAAGGAAGAAGTAGGCAGCACTACATCCAGTGAGTGGATGATGGTGAGAAATAGGAAGAGAGGAGGGCAGGCACAGAAAAAGAATGATAAAGGCTAAGGAAGAAGTAGGCAGCACTACATCAAGTGAGTGGATGATGGTCGCCACCACCTACCACCATTAGAATTGTATACCGTAAAATTAACCGCTATTTCCCCCTCAGGTTGTGCAGGTAATGAAGACAGGGGTGGGGGTGAAGCAGAGTGTGAGGGAGCGTCTTAAATTTGGACTGAGACTGCAGCGCGCGTTTCACGATTTTGTCAACAACT
This sequence comes from Coenobita brevimanus, assembly GCF_032717465.1. Classification (NCBI taxonomy): domain Eukaryota; kingdom Metazoa; phylum Arthropoda; class Malacostraca; order Decapoda; family Coenobitidae; genus Coenobita; species Coenobita brevimanus. The sequence goes on along the minus strand of NC_137057.1, from coordinate 18,116,106 downwards.
TCCTGCCCCACATGGAAGAGGAAGAACAGGTTTTCCAGGTGGGTACGATTATAATCTGTACGCTTCACCTCTCTCAGACTTGCATGTTTTTTCCCCTGCGTCCTGTGATCTCCAGTCTCTCAAACGCAGTGTGTCCAGGCATCTCGAAATGAACGGATCTTGAATTTGGCTCTCTTTTGTTGTGTTGTTGTTTTTTTTTTCTTGGAAGGAATGGTTTGTGGGTTCCTGGCCTTTGGTTCCTTCGTCCTTGCATTAAAAAAAAAAAATTTATTCACTCTTGGAAGGATCTTTGGGAATCAATGGGACGGTGAAGGTTATGTTCGGCTCTTCCAGTTGATAGCAAGTACGTAAAGCAATAAGTCTACCCATCTATGTGTCTAATGCCAGATGCCCTAATTCCGTAAGGGGTGGCCACAGACAAATCGCCTCCATGTCGCCCTGTCCCTCGCCATTTCACTGCCCTGCTCCCTGCTCACACCCCCCTCTCTCATATACCTCTCCACTCCATCCCTCCATCTCATCCTTGGCCCCCCTCTCCATTTCCCCCCCCCCCTCCACCTCACTCACATACAGTATACTCTCCTCGTCAGTCTCTCACTCTCCATCCTCTATGCATGGCCAAAGTCACCAGCCTGGAAGGTTTCCACATGAGTAATATCCCATAACAGTATGGTATTTGCTGTGTTAAAAGAGAATTACTGTGAGAAGGTTGAGGAACGTAAATGCAGTGGTTCGGTGCAGATCTTAAAAGAAAATTTGTACTCAATTGGTGTCATGGAGCACCAATTTTATATTGTATATTTCTTTATGGAGATAAGACTTTCAGAAAAGGTAGGGTAGTAACTTTCTTTTTTCTTTTTTTTCCAGTTTCCTCAGATTCTTTTTCAATTGTTTCTCTACAGATGATGTAATCATGTCTTGAACTCGTACTGTGCTAGGTTAGGATTGGTCTTACTCTTTTCACAAGGGAGAGGTGGGAGATAGAGAGAGAGAGGGCATTTCTGTGAGGTGACCTCGATGCCAGAAACCAAAGGAGCCACAGTTTTCAACCTGGCCTAAGCAGATCATACCCCTCATCTCTAATAGTACAGGAGAACCACCCTCTACAGCGGTAGGAATAAGATCTAATGTGGCTTTATACCAGTGGCTTTGATCAGCATGTTCCTGTGGAGGTGTGCCTGCGTAAGCCAGTACAGACACGTTTTCGTTTTCGTTTTTCAAGGCTCCAACATGCTTGCATGTGTCGGCCTTGGTCACCTAATGGCGGCTCTCCACGCTGCACGATCCATTGCAGCCTCCCTGTTCAGTCCCTTAACCCTAAGGTCACACTTAATGACCTCGTCCCATGTCTTTCTCGGTCTACCCCTCATAACCCCACCCCCAATATTAACACTTCTCACATCTGCATAAAAGCATCATGTACATCTCCTTTGGTCATAATTCATTCGACAGTTAACCATCCATCCATCAATCATCCAATCCTACGTTGCCCCATGAGAAGTGTAGGAGCCCGGGGCTATGCAGGTTGCTCCTGACATTTAAGATGAGAGTGACCAGCCTCACTTATCCCTGAGTGGCATTACGTGAGCAGTAAACCCCAACCATCCCTTGGATATAAACCTTCACCGGCTCAATCCGATTGGAGCGCCTTAATTACCCACTAAACCACCAGGTGCCATAATTTGGTTATATGGTTACCACCCAGCATAGTAAATGGTTTCCTGGTGTAGCTACAGGAAGCCATTCAGCTTGTCACTCAGTGTAGAGTCACTCATAGGCCGAAGGATGGGGAAGGAAAGAAAGATGGAAGAGGGAGTTATATTCTAGAAGAGTGAAACATAGAGTCATGTGCTTCAATCTTAAATAATTTCAACGTGGAATGCAAACCCCTATATTGTCGTTTTTGGCCTGCCTAGGGTTATTAAGTAGAGTTAGCCTGCATCCCACAATACAGAGTGCATTTAGCAACTATATAGGCCAGGTGTATTCTATCTTTGTCATGTGCATCAGAAAGTATCATCAAGTTTGTGGGATTGGAGAAATATATTGAGGTGGTTTGGCCATGTTGATAGGATGGAAAGTGAGAGACTGGTGAGGAGAGTGTATATGAGTGAGGTGGAGCGGGGAAGAAGGAGGGGGAGGCTGAGGATGAGATGGAGGGATGAAGTGGAGAGGTATAGGAGAGAGGGGGGGTGTGAGCTGGGAGCAGGGCAGTGAAATGGCGGGGGACAGGGCGGCATGGAGGCGATTTGTTTGTGGACACCCTTTATGGGATTAAGGCGTCTGGCAATAGATAGATAGATAGATACTGTGCTATGAAAAGGTATGTAAATTTATACAGAGGTAATATATTTTTAAACAATGCATTATTTGGGTGAGATTTACGTTAGAGTGACCCTCGTATTAATCTCTCCAACAGCCTCTACTGGTGGAGCATTTTGAGTACGAGGAGCTGAAGATCCTGAAGGAGGTCGTCTTAAAGGAGCATGAGATTGTGAAGGAGCTGGGGCAGGAGAAAGGCCAGCAGGAGGCACTGAGGGAGGGCGAGGTGTGTGAAGACCTGAAGGACCTGCGGGACCTGGATTGCCTTCACCTGGACGAGCTCTCTGCTGATGAGGACATTGCCTGTGACACATCCTGGCTCAGTGACAGTACCAGTCTCTGTTGCAACGAGGAAGAGGATGAGCGTGACAAAGTTGAACTGGAGGATGAGCGTGACAGAGATGAACTGGAGGATGAGCGTGACAGAGATGAACTGGAGGATGAGCGTGACAGAGATGAACTGAAGATTCCTTTTGACAGAGAAGTGGAGATTCCCTGCAGTGACACCCAACGTCTTGACACTTTCCACCATAATTTAGGTTACGACACAGAGGATACAGAAACTGGGACAAGTCATGAACCAGACAAAGTGTACCTCCAAGATGCTTCCTTTGGTCCAGAACAAGGGCACCTGAATGACACCTGGGAGTTAAGTGGACCCTATTGTACAGAGTCACAGCTTTGGAACAACCGATGGGATGTAACGGAGTGTCATGATCAGCAGTTACTTGATAGAGAACCACTTCATGAGAGCCAGGAACCATTCAGGGGCGAGTTACTGTTAAATGAGAGTCTAAATGAGGAGACACAGGATCGTATTTGCTTCACTAACGAGGACTATGAGGAAGACCAACAGTGCAGGGGTAGACAGACACCCTATAGTTGCCAGAGGGATGCTGAACGGTGCTGCGTAGAAGACAGCATCGAGGTATACAGCCAAAAAGACGAGACGCCCGTCCTACCAGGCGAGGTGCTGATTGAGATATTCCGATACCTGACGCCTCTCGACCTCTGCCGGTGTGCGCAGGTCTGCCGCTCGTGGAATGCAGCTGCTTTCACCCCCGTCCTTTGGTCCGCCCTCTACCCTGTGCAGTGGTCGCGAGGTGGGTAACGATCCATCCTTTAACTGGTTCGTTCGGCCATGTGGAGAGGATGGAGAGTGAGAGACTGGCAAGGAGAGTGTGTGCGAGTGAGGTGGACAGGGGGAGAGTGAGGGGAAGGGCAAGGGGGAGAGGATGGAGAGTGAGAGACTGGCAAGGAGAGTGTGTGCGAGTGAGGCGGACAGGGGGAGAGTGAGGGGAAGGCCAAGAGGGAGAGGATGGAGAGTTGGAGACTGACGAGGAAAGAGTATGTGAGTGAGGTGGACGGGGGGAGAGGGAGGGGAAGGCCAAGGGTGAGATGGAGGGTTGGGGTGAAGAGGTATATGAGAGAGGGGGGTTTGAGCCGGGAGCAGGACAGTGAGATGGCGGGGGACAGGGTGACATGGAGGCGATTTGTTTGTGGCCACCCCTTATGGGATTAAGGCATCTGGCAATAGGTAGATAAATAGTTTTCTACAAAGTTTCCTTGTATATTTTAAAACTCAGAAACTTGGGGAAAGGCATCATGGGTGTTGCAGCGGAAAAGGAAATCAAGGCTGAGCTGTTTTTTAAGTAACTTGATTGAAGAGTGCTTGAATCATTCTCTTTTTTTCTTTTTGTGGACATGACCCACTCCCACAGCTAAATTAATGAGTTATGGTTATGTGCAATTTTAGGAGAGTTAGTTATTAGTGTGAGTTGGGAGCAGGGCCGTGAAATGGCGAGGGACAGGGCGACGTGGAGGCGATTTGTTTGTGGCCACCCTGAACGGGATCGAGGCGTCTGGCAATAGATAGATAGATAGATAGTTATAAGTTACCTGAGAGGAGCATGTGGAGTGATGTGGAGGGACAGGTTGACGAATGAAGAAGTGAAGGAACGTTGTGGGGTGGATGTGGATGTGGTTGAGATAGTTAGGAGAAATACACTGAGGTGGTTTGGACATGTGGAGAGGATGGAGAGTGAAAGACTGACTAAGAGGGTGTATGTAGGTGAGGTGGAGGGAGGGAAAGGGAGAGGTAGACCGAGGATGAGGTGGAGGGATGGAGTTGAGAGGTATATGAGGGAGGGGGGAGCGAGCTGAGGGGAGGGCAGTCAAATGGTGGGTGATGAGCGACTTGGAGGCGTTTTGTCTGCGGCCACCCTTTGCGGGATTAGGGTGTCGGGCTATAGATAGATAGATAGATAGATAGACTGGAGGCAAAAAGAGGTGTTCTGGAATTTACTTGGTACAAAAAAAAAGTACAAAAATGACTTATAACAAGGGATTGCTGTAGTAATTTTTTTCGTACAGGTATTTGGGTGAACTACAACGTTGGTCTGGGTGAAGCACTGGAGGACGCCGTGGGACGAGGGCTGGTGGTGCGGTGGGCCAAGTGGGATGAAGATGCTGATGTGGATGAGGCCGAGGACCAGCCCGACCCTCTGGCCGCCCAAGAACTGGCCGTCTTTCAGAGGTAACAACTCAAACCCTCTGCTGCATTAGGCTGTGCTAAAAAAATGTGCAACATGTCCGAATAACATTTCTATCTATCTATCTATCTGTCTCTGTCTATCTGTCTGTCTATCTATCTATCTATCTGTCTATTGCCAGACGCCATAATCCCGTAAGAGGTGGCCGTTTGACTTTGAGTTATTTGTTTTACGGGGAGGGGCACTAACCCTCCACCAACCCACTTGTTGATACGTAGGGAGCACGTATGGTTTGGTTATATGGTTACCACCCAGCGTTGTGAATGGTTTCTTGGCTTACAGGAAACCATTTGGCTTGTCACTCAATGTAAACCCACCTGTAAAGGAAAGAAAAGCAATAAGAAGTGACAGGAAAGATGGGAGAAATAGGAAGAGAGGAAGGCAGGCAGAGAAAAAGAATGATAAAGGCTAAGGAAGAAGTAGGCAGCACTACATCAGGTGAGTGGATGATGGTGAGAAATAGGAAGAGAGGAGGGCGGGCACAGAAAAAGAATAATAAAGGTGAAGGAAGAAGTAGGTAGCACTACATCAGGTGAGTGGATGATGGTGAGAAATAGGAAGAGAGGAGGGCAGGCACAGAAAAAGAACGATAAAGGCTAAGGAAGAAGTAGGCAGCACTACGTCAAGTGAGTGGATGATGGTGAGAAATAGGAAGAGAGGAGGGCAGGCACAGAAAAAGAATGATAAAGGTGAAGGAAGAAGTAGGCAGCACTACATCAAGTGAGTGGATGATGGTGAGAAATAGGAAGAGAGGAGGGCAGGCACAGAAAAAGAATGATAAAGGCTAAGGAAGAAGTAGGCAGCACTACATCAAGTGAGTGGATGATGGTGAGAAGTAGGCAGAGAGGAGGACAGGCACAGAAAAAGAATGATAAAGGCGAAGGAAGAAGTAGGCAGCACTACATCAAATGAGTGGATGATGGTGAGAAGTAGGCAGAGAGGAGGACAGGCACAGAAAAAGAACAATAAAGGCTAAGGAAGAAGTAGGCAGCACTACATCAGGTGAGTGGATGATGGTGAGAAATAGGAAGAGAGGAGGACAGGCACAGAAAAAGAATGATAAAGGCTAAGGAAGAAGTAGGCAGCACTACATCAAGTGAGTGGATTTACGAACCCAAATTTCGCCCTCAGACATATGTTGTCAATGAATAAAGCTAATGAGTAAAGAGATTATGAAGTAGTGTTGCATTCAGCCATTTATCACCAACATGTCAAGTGTATCTTCACCTTGATAATTAAAAAAAGTTAAGCAACGTTGGGTCTGGTTAGTACTTGGATGGGTGACCGCCTGGGAACACCAGATGCTGTTGGCATCCCTACGTGTCAAGTGGGGTTGGTGGAGGATTAGTGCCCCTCCCTGTAAAACAATTAACTCTAAGCCCTTGGCCACCCCGTCTGGGATACATGGCGTCTGACAATGGATGGATGGATGGAGTGTAAAGGATAACTGAAGCATGGTGTGGTGAGTCCAGCATAGTGATGTGGGTGTTGTCCTGTGTGGGGTGAAGATTGATGATGATGATGATGGTGATGATGATGATAACTAAATGATAACTGAAGCATGGTGTGGTAAGTCCAGCATAGTGGGTGTTGTCATGTATGGGGTGAAGATTGATGATGATGATGATGGTCGTCGTGTAATCGCAGCCTGGTGATGTGGGTGTTGCCGCGTGTGGGGTGCGGTGTGACTACCCTGGTGGTGGAGGCGGGGCGGGGCATCACATCGCGCCTCCTGCATCACGCCCTCCGCCTCTGCCCCGCCCTCAGAACTCTGGCGGCCGCTCACACACTGATTGACTCCTATGCCTTCAAGGGGTAAGCAGTGTTTAATTTTATTAGTATTTATTTATTTATTTCTTCACTTGAACCTTCGGGGAAATTTATTCTTAACCTTTACGGTGTTTTTTATTCATTACATCTTCAGTCTTCGAGGGGTAAGCAAGCAAAATTATTTCTGGCCTCTTCAGACTGATGTATTTTCTGTTTTACTCTTCTAGGCAACAAATTATTTTAGCCAGCACAGGATCTATTATCTCAGGGTCTTGGTATGGATTTAACCAGGCATCTCAACTCGTGGCTCGGTGGGTTAGAGCGCTCCGTTCTGACCGAAGGGTCGGAGGATCGAATCCACCCAAGGGTCATTGGTAGACATCAGGAAGGGCATCCGGTTATAAAATGCTACACGCTCCAGTCCAAAGTCCTCTTCCCAGGGGCAACGCCTTAGCCCTTCGGGGATACCTGGCGTAAAACCAATTTTTTTTTTTTTTTTTTTTTTTTTTTTTTTTTTTTTTTTTTAAATCTCAACTGCTGGGTTATACAATACAAATGTCCCTCACCTCCTGCCCTTTGCCCAGAAGGAGGAGGATGCATTGCGGGAGAAGGACAGCATCAATGGACAGTTCACTTGCTCCTACGCTCCTCATGGGGCAACACAGGATTGGGTGATGATGATGATGATGATGGTGATGGTGGTGATAAAAACAGCAACCTGATGCTGCTGTGTGTTGCAGGGTGTGGCTGAGTGGTGGTCTTGGGCGGTTGCGTCACCTGGACCTGCAGGCGTGCCACCTGGTGGATGACGATGCCCTCACGTACCTGGCTCTGTGTGGCCCCACCCAGTACAATGCCTGGCTGAGGGCAAGAGAGCAGCACCTTGACCCTCACCAGAGTCACCACTGCGGCTGCCTCCACATGAATGCCGTGAGGAGCAACACATGTGCCTGTGCCGGTTGTCATTGTCTCTTGCAGCAGTACCCAGCCAGTGAATACAGGTATGTGGTGAATAGGAAGGGCTTGAGGCACACCGACCTGTTTGACTTACATGACATTAATGCCACAGAAACTGATATAGAGGAGATCCACTGCCACTCAAAGAGCTCGGATGGCCGAGAGGTGATGGCTGTAGCCTCCCACTGTGGAAAGAGGGTGTATCAGATCCCAGACTGTCTTGATTTTAGCAGAGAGACCGAACATGGCTGCTCAGACGATGACCACTGGCCCGATGCCTTCAGCAAGAGAACAGGGGACCGACAAATGCCAGGCTTCAGCAGACATGATATCCAGGAAAGAAGACATAAGACGAGGTGGCCGGGAATGAAGCTAGAGACCTTGAACTTATCTGGCTGTTGGCGAGTGACTGACACAGGGCTGGGGGCTCTAGCAGGTGCCGGGGCTGCGTCGGGGCTCACCAGTCTCAATGTCAGTGGCTGTTACCGCCTCTCTGGCCGGGGTCTGGGGGCACTAGCATCTGCCTGCCCGGTTCTACACCCGGACAGCCTCTGGTACTGCGACAACATTCAGGACGGACCCTACCCACTGCAGGCCAACGGGTGTGCTAACCTTGGCAA
>NC_137057.1:18102885-18105385 GCF_032717465.1 Coenobita brevimanus | reverse complement strand
CACTCACATACACTCTCCTCGTTAGTCTCTCACTCTCCATCCTCTCCACAGAGCCAAATGAAGGCTATACAGTAATCACTCACATATCCGAACCTGCATTATACGAACGTCAACGTTTTCCGAACCTCTGTATTGAGTAATTACCGTAACAAAAATAAAGATTAATAACAAATACACAAAAGAAAGCAATTTGAATTTTGCGCGCGTGGCGAAACACGCGGTGGCTGGTGGGTGGCAGAGTAAATCAAAACAATAACAAACACCCACCATGCGTCACTATCATTTGCCTGCCTCGTACATTCTCCACTTATAGTCAGTGCTTAGTTAATTTCGCGTCATGCCTCCCACCAAATTCAAACACCCTCGTAATGTTCTGACCCCAGGGAAGAAGAGGTAATCTGGGGGTGTGAGGAAGGCTGGTTAGACAGTAAGACAGGAGTACAGGCTGGCCAGATCAACCCTGTCTGGTATCAAGGAAGCCGAGGACAAAATCAAGGCCTAAATGAGTGAGTATACCAGTGCTACTAAGACATCAAGGACTCTATCTGTCTGTCTATCTATCTATCAGACGCCTTAATCCCGTAAGGGGTGGCCTCAAACAAATCGCCACGATGTTGCCTTGTCCCCCGCCATTTGACTGCCCTGCTCCCAGCTCACATCCCCCTCTCTCATATACCTCTCCACTCCATCCCTCCATCTCATCCTCGGCCTCCCCCTCCACCTCACTCACATACACTCTCCCTGTCAGTCTCTCCATCAAGGACTCACACCAGAAAAACGACGGCTAAACCTATGAGTAACGACCTTGATCAGTGTGTCGTTAAGTGGAATCAGCAACAGTGCGGCAGCGGAGTTTTGGTTCGTGGGGCTGAGCAGAAAATGGCAGCCGAAGAGTTGCTGAGGAGATAAGCTTACCGAACTTTAAGGCGTCAGAGGGATGGCTTTATTGCTTCAAGTTAAGACACGGACTAACCAAGAAAAAGACTTAAGGTGAAACTGCATGCAAATGAAAACTCTGTGGACAAGTTTTGAATGAAGTTTAAGGATTTATTGGTGAAAAAGTCTGTGATACTAGAGCAAGTGTACAGCGGGGACGAAACTGGCTTGACTTATCGTTCCCTTCCCATGACAACTCTAGCCAGTCAAGAGGAGGCTGGTATCCCTGGTCGCAGCTTATGTAAGGCCGAGGTGAGCTTGATGTGCCCTGCCAACACCATCAGCTCTTTCTGTCTTAAGCCACGTGTTGTAGGCAAGGCTAAACAACCCTAGTGTCTGTGAGGCCATAGGGTTCAACTTCCTTTTATCTTCAATTCCTCTGCTAAGGCCTGGTTCGCCGGAAGAATTGTGAGTGATTGATTGTTTAACCGTGCAGTGCCAGAAATCATGAAATTCCAGACTGAGGTGTAGCACTTATCCCAAGACTATGTGAGGCCGCTCATTTTGCTTGATAATGCCCTTGCCTGCCATAGTGAGGAAGCCTGGGTGGTTTCCATGGCCGTATATGAGTGTTCAAGCAAATAACAGTCGACACCTTCAAGCCAACCACTCCTGCAGCATCACCTTCGCCATCGCCCACACCATCATACAGCCAGCTATCCACCTCAGCAGTGCCTCATCCAACCACAACACCCATGAGTGACAACAACAGTGAGGATGAGGTTGAGGAGGCAGGCTGGTAAATGGGTGAGTAATGTCATGCACCCATACTGTACATCACCTCCTCCTCTTAAACCATTCTCAGCATCCTCATTCTCCCTCTCACCTCTTCCCCCTAAAGTACTAAATTTGTCATTATCCATTTTTCTTTTTTTCCTTTCTCTTTTCTTTATTTTTTTATTTATTTATTTTTTGCATTATCCAACCCTCCTTTGGTCCAATGAGTTCGGATACGTGAGTGATTACTGTATATAAAAGCTCTGTGTTTATTCTGAGTGGGGTAAAACAGTCTAAACGTAGCAAGAAAACGTAAAAACACACCCTACGTCATTGGAGTGAAAGAACAAACGCCGTGATTTCCGTTTCGTACTTTGTTTGATATTCCGTTTTACTACCGGATGTTTTTATATAGGCCGGGGGAAGGCTTTTGTTGTGGAGGTGGTTCTTGAAGGCTGTATCTTGGAAGGTACGGTGTGCGGGCTCCTGGCCTTGGGTTCCTTCTTCCTTGCATTAAGAAAAAGATTGTCCCCTCAAGAAAACAAAACAAAACAAAACAGCTACTACTACTACTACTACTACTATTACTATTACTGTTACTACTACTACTACTACTATTACTATTACTACTACTACTATTACTATTACTATTACTACTACTACTACTACTACCACTACTGCTTATTGCACTGAAAATTTTGTAATATTTTGAACTGCGAGCTTATGATGTAGCCTGTCTGTAACTTGACGAGAACTGTGGATGGATGGTCTGTCTTGGTGCAGTAAAAGCTCAGTTAACCGGAATTCCTGGGGATTCTTCCCTTCCGGATATGGAATTTTCCGGATA
>NC_137057.1:18077885-18097885 GCF_032717465.1 Coenobita brevimanus | reverse complement strand
GAAGTGGTCAGGTGGTCCGGACTGCTTCTGGCTATTGGACTTTTCAGATATATAAGAATACAGTCCGGTAGCTCCTCCATTCTGATAAAAGCAAATTCTGGCCTATTGATGTCCTCTTTATTGAGGTTTTACTGTATGTAAAAACTAATTTAAAAGATCAGAATATAAAAGTACATATTGTTCATTCATTCATTGCCAGACGCCATGTATCCCAAACGGTGTGGCCAAGGGCTTAGAGTTAATTGTTTTACAGGGAGGGGCACTAATCCTCCACCAACCCCACTTGACACGTAGGGAGAACGTTATGCCAACAGCATCTGGTGTTCCCAGGCGGTCACCCATCCAAGTACTAACCAGACCCAACTGTACCTTTTTAAAATGTGCGTCGTCCTACTTCGTCAGTCAGGTACCAGGTGTATCTGTGCACCTCCCGCCTCTCAGTTTGTTTTCCCGTACACATGGTTACTCTTGTGTTTTTCGTTGACCCTCAGCGTGTCTCAAAAACGATAGTGTAGTGGTGGCAGTGAGAGCAGCAGCAAGAAACGACACACAATAACAACTGAAACGAAAGTGGACATTGCTACTCCTCACCCTGCCCTTGGGAGGGAAAGGAGGTCCAGATGATGATGATGATGATGGCAGAAGTAGATATCATTAAGAGAGAGAGAGAGAGAGAGAGAGAGGTGGCACGTGTGTTGGGTCTGACAGACTTACGTAAAAATTCAGCTTTACATGAGAGCTGCACGAACCAGTTAATTACCTAAGTTGAGGAGTACTTAACAGCTGTACATTACCTCCATTTATTATACAGACTCACATCTCCATTCAGAACATGCTAACCAGATTGACAGCATTCACTCATTGCTGTTGAATTATGTGCTTTATACCCATTTAGTAATTTAGTATGTTTATCAAGTGTTATTCATATTTAAAATGTTTTCTGAAGTGCCTGACTACTCTCTTGTGTTGTGGTGAGAGCATTATCCTGTGCTGTTTGGTCTATAGAGGTGGTTCTTATGTTGTACCTTCCACTCAGCGTAGTAAATGGTTTCCTGGTGTACAGGAAACCATTTGGCTTGTCACTCAGTGTAGAGTCACCCGTTGGCATAAGGACGAGGAAAGAGTGACGGAAAGAAAGACAGAAGAGGGAGTGTAAAGTCACCCGTAGGCAGAAGGAAGAGGAAAGAGTGACGGAAAGAAAGACGGAAGAGGGAGTGTAAAGTCACCCATAGGCAGAAGGAAGAGGAAAGAACGAAGGAAAGAAAGACAGAAGAGGGAGTGTAAAGTCACTCATAGGCAAAAGGAAGAGGAAAGAGTGAAGGAAAGAAAGACAAGAGGGAGTGTAAAGTCACCCACAGGCAGAAGGAAGAGGAAAGAGTGAAGGAAAGACAGAAGAGGGAGTGTAAAGTCACCCGTAGGCAGAAGGAAGAGGAAAGAATGATGGAAAGAAAGACAGAAGAGGGAGTGTAAAGTTACCCACAGGCAGAAGGAAGAGGAAAGAATGAAGGAAAGAAAGACAGAAGAGGGAGTGTAAAGTCACCCGTAGGCAGAAGGAAGAGGAAAGAATGATGGAAAGAAAGACAGAAGAGGGAGTGTAAAGTTACCCGTACGCAGAAGGAAGAGGAAAGAGTGAAGGAAAGAAAGACAGAAGAGGGAGTGTAGAGTCACCCACAGGCAGAAGGAAGAGGAAAGAGTGAAGGAAAGAAAGACAGAAGAGGGAGTGTAAAGTTACCCACAGGCAGAAGGAAGAGGAAAGCATGAAGGAAAGAAAGACAGAAGAGGAAGGAAGGAAGAGAGGAAAGGGCAGGCACCCAAAGCAGCACTACATCGAGTGAGTGAATGGTGAGCGCCCCCCACCTTTCACCTGTACCTCCTTGGCTCTTGCATTTATTTCTCACTAGGATGCTTCACCTGCTGATTTTGGGAGTGTAGACATTTTACTGCCTTGTCACGTTACTAATAAATCCTCTATGATATAATAAAGCAGAAACGATGCAAAATAGACAGGTTTGCGGGCTCCTGGCCTTTGGTTCCTTCTTCCTCGCATAAAAGAAGAAGAAAAAAAAAAGAGAACGCTGACCGAACCATGCATAGAGCACACGAAAATTACCTGAGGAATAAACAGGCTAAAATGTGGATCACCAATCACTCTGTCATATTCTTTCTATTTCATGAATTTAAGACACATTTCAACATCGATAAATGGTCCTAGGGAGATATAGGATTGTGTTCTTATATATATAGTCAAGTTTTTGTATGCAGCGCCCCAAGTTACAGTACAGCACAGACTCTGGAATTCAAAATACTTGGATTCAAAGGCTCGATGGAAAATGAATCGTTTTTAAAAGTACAATCACGAGGATAATTGAGAAAATCATGTTAAATATAATCTAATTACAGCACAGGCTCTGGAATTCAAAATACTTGGATTCAAAGGCTCAGTGGAAAATAGAATTGTTTTAAAAGTACTTTCATGAGAATAGTGGAGAAAATCACATTGAAAATAGTCTAGTACCATGAACAATAAATAAAGTTAAGTTCTGTGTGTTCGTAGTGTATCAGCTGTAGTTATATTTGCCCAGAAATACACCTTCCTCACACAGTCTGTGTATATTTAAAGATCAGGTGTAGAGCCAGGATTCCGGGGGCTTGAATGATGAGTGAATGGAAGCGTGGCCTATTTGGACTGGGCAAGTTTGGGCTGTCTGGACATTGCTACTCCTCACCCTGCCCTTGGGTGGGAAAGGAGGTCCGGATGATGATGATGATGATGATAGATTTCTGTCTGTCTGTTGCCAGACGCCACGGCCACCCCTTGCGGGATTAAGGCGTCTGGCAATAGATAGATAGGTAGATAAATACAATTGATTTGTAAATAGACATAGATTGTGTGGGGACATTTAAACACCCTCACATTGCATTATAAACCTATGTATTTTTGGAAAGTTGGGGGGTTTGGAAATAAGATGTTTGGAGTTTTGCAGGTTGTACTCTGCCATATAGTAAATCCTCGTTATATGTTCTCTTCTGTATTTCATTCCAGTTAAGCCTGATATTACAAAGAAGATTACCTATTTAAGCACTATTCCAGCCTATAGTAATCAGTCCCCCAATTTATAGCACCAGTTATAGGAAATATACTGTGATATATGATCCCTTTCAATATGTTTTTTTTTTTTTTTTCAGCTCTCATATATTAAAAAAAAAAGAGTACCTATTTAAGCACTATTCCAGCCTATAATAATCAGTATCACCCAATTTATAGCACCAGTTAGAGGAAATATGCTGTGATATATTCGTAGTTTCCCAGATATAACGAGGGCTTACTGTACATTCAGACCTCGATTTAAGGGACCCATTTTTTAAGGGATTTCAAATTTAAGGGGCTTCATATTCTACCTGACAAACGGACGGGACCATTCAAAAAATCCGCTGCTTCAAACGTCAACATGTTTCTTTATACAGTACCCGTAAAATAATATTCATAATTATATAAATACGATAAGTGAAACAGTCATTGCATTTCATAAGCCTGTCTTTATGTGTGGTAAAACAATTAGACATTTTTAAGTTAGGGACATTTTTAAGTTAGGGACATTTTCAAGTTAGGGACATTTTCAAGTAAGAGACATTTTCAAGTAAGGGACATTTTTAAGTTAGGGACATTTTCAAGTTAGGGACATTTTCAAGTTAGGGACATTTTCAAGTAAGGGACATTTTCAAGTAAGGGACATTTTCAAGTTAGGGACATTTTCAAGTAAGAGACATTTTCAAGTAAGGGACATTTTCAAGTTAGGGACATTTTCAAGTTAGGGACATTTTCAAGTTAGGGACATTTTCAAGTTTGGGACATTTTCAAGTAAGGGACAGGTTGATTCCCTATTTAGTCTCTTAAATTGAGGTTTGAGTGTACATCTAAATTAAGTATAACCTGAATGACATGTTTTTGATAATATGCTGTGATTAGCTTCCTCACAGACAGTAGGATTGGGTATGTGATTAGCGTTGTACAGTATGTAGGTGAAATTCACTGTAATGGAATGTAATGGTGCGTAAGTTTGAATGTAAACGTGCGTAAGTTTGAATTTAAACGTGCGTAAGTTTGAATTTAAACGTGCGTAAGTTTGAATTTAAACGTGCGTAAGTTTGAATTGAAACGTACGTAAGTTTGAATGTAAACGTGCGTAAGTTTGAATTTAAACGTGCGTAAGTTTGAATTTAAACGTGTGTAAGTTTGAAATTAAACCTCAAAGTCCAGTGATATGTTTTTCAGTATATATTTTGTCTTTTTAAACTGTACAGGTTATATACTGTTAATTAATCCCATGTCTATTTCATATCTTTCGTGTGTTGAATAATATCGCAAGCAAACACACAAACACACACACACACACACACACACACACACACACACACACACACAAAGCATGTCATTGGACGGAAGGGGTTTAGGGCCATTTTGTAAGTGACTCTGGATATCTCTTAACACCATTTCCGCAGCCATTTATTCTGCATCTGACACCTTAGCATTCTCTCTCGTGTTATTTATATGCGGTGATACAATTAACCGTCCTGAGTAGGGCATTGGGCTTTAGATAGATAGATAGATAGACAGATAGATGCAGTTTATATATCAGTATGGTTTGTCTTGGAAACATAATGAGTAACTGAATCTGATCCTGTGTTATTTTGTTTTTATTTTTTCTTAGAGGGAACAAGCTTGCGGAATTCTGGCCTTTGGTTCCTTCTTCCCTGCATTGAAAAAAAAAAAGAAGGGTGTAGTGTGCAAAATAAATCACTAGGGAACAGGTGTTAAGAGATCCGAGTCTTTAAGAATGCAACTTCATAATGTAAGGCCGTGTGCTTAAACCGTAATCGCAGAGGGACGGCAGATGATGTGTATTTTGTGATGATGATTTACAACGCTGGGTGGTAACCATATAACCAAACCATAAGTGCTCCCTACGTGTCAGCAAGTGGGTTGGTGGAGGGTTAGTGCCCCTCCCCGTAAAACAAATAACTCAAAGTCTAATGGCCACCCCTTATGGGATTATGGCGTCTGGCAATAGATAGGTAGATAGACTTAATTGGATACGTTTATGTGAAGCTACAGAACGTGGTGAATGTTTTTGGCGTATCCGATAGAGCCAGGATTCCGGGGGCTTCAGTGATGAGTGAATGGAAGCGTGGCCCATTGGATTGGGTAAATTTGGGCTGTCTGGACATTGCTACTCCTCACCCTGCCCTAGGGTGGGAAAGGAGGTCCGGATGATGATGATGATGATGATGATGATGATGATGATGATGTGTGTAGTGCTGCCATATTATTGCTGACAGGACTGTTATGTGGAATGCAGGCTAATTCATACCATGCAGTACTGTTATGTGGCATGTCTGTCTATCTATCTATTGCCAGACGACTTAATCCCATACGAGGTGGCCACAAACAAATCGCCTCCACGTCGCCCTGTCCCCCGCCTGCCCTGCTGAGTAATACCATGCAGTACTGTTATCATAGGAAGATATTTTATAAGTGACAGTAATAGAGTTATGGGTGTAGGAGTGAGATGCCTTGAAATGATGGCTCTGATATACCCAAGTGGTTATATGTGGTTATACATACGTACGATTTGTTTGTGGCCACCCCTTACAAGATGAAGGCGTCTGGCAATAGATAGATAGATAGATAGACATACCTCAACCCTTGCCATCACCCAAAGTAAGGCTGGTGGATTGCAAAAAACACATTGAGGTGGTTTGGCCATGTGGAGAGGATGGGGAGTGAGAGACTGATGAGGAGAGTGTATGTGGGAGAGAGGGAGGGGGAGGCCAAGGGTGAGATGGAGGGATGGAGTTGTGAGGTATATGAGAGAGGGGGGTGTGAGCTGGAAGCGGGGCAGTGAAACGACGGGGGACAGGGCGACGTGGAGGCGATTTGTTTGTGGCCACCCTGTATAGGATTAAGGCATCTGGCAATAAATAGATAGATAGATAGGATTGAAAGGTAAGGACAAGCTGGGTACAAGAGCAAGGAAAATGAATGTAGTGTCTCCCCTTTGCGACCAGTGTGTGAAGCAGACGACCTGGAAGCACGAACTGACTACCTAACGAACCCTCCTGTAATTTAGGTGAGCAAATGTAATTAATGGTAGACCTGTTTGTATTTTGAATTCTCTCCGGTCCGCGCAACTCACTCGCCTGACTCTGATCTTGCATTTGGCTCTCTCTTGTATTTTGTTTTTCTCTTGGAAGGAACAGTTCTGCGGGCTCCTGGCCTTTGGTTCCTTCTTCCTCACATAAAAAAAAAAATAGCGGTAGAGGGTTAAAGATGCTGGTATTGTTCCCTAGTCCCATGGCTGATGCATACCTGAATAAAGTTATCTGTAATAATAATAATAATAATAATAATAATAATGATAATAATAATAATAATAATAATGATGAAAATCCATCCATCCATCCATCATCCAATCCTACGTTGCCCCATGAGAAGCGTAGGAGCCCGGGGCTGGGCCAGTTGGTCCTGATTTTTAAGATGAGAGTGAACATTTAAGATGAGAGTTAATAAAAATACATAATAATAATAATAATAATAATAATAATAATAATAATTAATAGAGTTGTTTGGACCATGGGAGGGGCAATATCTGTGTCAGTCCTCGAGTATTTATGTGACAGACTCAGCTGAAGAAAATAGCAGGGTAGGATTCTCAAAGGTATTTAAAATGTATTCCCTGTTGTGTCTAAGTTCCTGCAGGAGGGGTCAGCGACAGTAGAATATTTCCCTGTCTTGTACTCTTTCCTCAAAACAATTCCTGGGCGTGAAGGGAAAATACTCTTGGTGGTCGGCTGTTTGGAATAAAGACATAGAAAGAAAATGGTAGTATGGTGCAAAAAAAACATGATTATGGCGGGGAATTCATCGTAAATATGTCTGAGCGTCCCACCCCTGGCTTCAGAATAAAATAGTAGAGTTTTCCCAGCCATGTGAGGGTCAGTGGTACCCGTAGTAAGACTCTGAGGTTCGTATGACTGACCCTCAACTGAATAGCATCCGTCTCCAACGAGACTAAAATACGTGAGTTGTCTGGACCATGAGGGGGTTAATAAATATAGGAGGTCCTCACTGTAATTCACCTGTGTCCATTTATGTCCAGATAAGATATACAGATTTGCTAGATAAGTTGCACTGCTCACTGGAAGTTTTAAACGTAGAGTGACAAACGGTTGGTGTTTGAATTATGGGATGGCCCAGAGAGATGTAGGGAGATTTAGGAGTTGCTAATATCTCTCCAGCCATCTCTCTGTTTGTGCCGTTTTTACACTGCTACATTTCTCCTCTTCCTCCCTCTTTTATCTCCCAGCTCATTCTAGTAATTTTTTCCTTCAGATGATGTTAGTTCAGTCAGCCTCTTGCCTACACCAGCCACCAACATAACGCCACCCTCTTCCCTAAATCACCTTCCTGTTTACATCACCATTAACATCCCTTCACCATTCACCCGCCTACACCACCCTCTCACCTACACCACCCACTTAGGTAGATGGTGTGTTTCTTAAGCTCCAAGGTGTGTTTTTCGTTTTCATTCTTGTCATTTCCGGATGATCGTGTTCAGTTGCTAAAGATCTCTCGTACAGAACAGTATTTAACCCTTGCAGCTCAGTTTCTCATCGCTGTCTGTTCTAACCCTTCCAGTTCAGTCTTTTATAAGGTGAATAAAATCATCTGAAGGTTGCAAGAATTAGATTTCAAATACATCATTGGAGTGAAGGACTGTTAAGGTAATTGACTACTTGGCCCCAGTTAACAGTAACAGTTGTATAGAAGACATTGTGATGCTTTGGAACACATCCATCCATTGTTATTACTATTATTATTTTTTCCATCGGGAGCATAGGGGCCCAGGGCTAGGCTGATCAGTTCTGATTTTTAAGGTAAAGGTGACCAGTCTCACTCGTCCTGAAGTGGCATTATGTGAGCAGTAAACCCCCCCCCACCCCACACATGGAAAACCATTAGGCTTGTCACTCAGTGTAGTCACTTGAAGGCAGTGTTACATGAGCCAATGGATGATGGTTGTCCCCCCAACTACCACCTAACACATGCCTGACTTATAGCGAGGACTTGCTGTGTTATCTACCTACTAAGGATACGCTATTGTAGCCTTTAAGTAATGTGTTATGCATCTGCCTAATAATGAATCCACTTTTAATCACTCTGTAGTCAGAACTGTATAAGGTATGAAGATATATCACATATAAATATATTTCAAAGTACAGTGTATATATATGCATTTTTTTTTTTAATGTGGTATCAGGAGTCCTTGGGCTTGAGTGGTGAGTGTGTGACCCATTTCACAGGACCTGCTGTTGATTAGTTCTCCCTGTTATGTCTATCTGTTTTCTTGCTGTTGGGTCAGGCGTCACCCCAGCCTTAGGTGGGAATATTGAGGTTGGGCTGCGGCCGCTGCTGTTTTTTTTTTTTTTTTTATATATATATACTTTCTGTCCAAGAAGTATCTCATGACCTGGATGAAATTATTTGTCCATAACCAGAATAAAATATAAAATATGTTATTGAACTGAATGGCTTAACCCTTATAGTGTAATTACTTAGCTTTTCTGTCTTGCTATACTTAAACAACGGTTCAGCTTTGGAGGAAGATTTTGAACTGGAGATGTTCGGTATACCATGTATTAACTCCTTCAGTGTGAGAGACCTTTCCTAAGTTGAAGAAAATTGTCTGTCACTAGCCAGTATAATCTTTCTGAAAATGTCACTGGATCTAAAAGGTTGGCCTCACTACTCTAGCGGCAGTCGCTAAATTTTTATGTTAGCTACTGGACTCTTTTTTCACCTTAACTTGGCTCAGATTCTTAACCATTTGTAGCATATATTTATTACCTCCTCTATGGCGGTTATGTTTTACCCCGCATTGGTTATCTGTCTGTTAGCAGGATTACTCAAAAAGTTATGAATGGATTTTGATGACATTTTGTGATAGGGAGGACCCTGTCAAGGAAGATATGATTAAATTTGAAAAGGGATTCGATTCGGATCCTTTTTTGCAGCATTGGCGGGCCTATGCACTCTCAGAATGCTTTCTAGTTGTACATAGTACAATGCAAGAAAATTAATGTTATGGCTCTACAGTACATCCCTCCTAAGCATTTCTTTGCAATCACCACCATATTATTGTGCTGATCTCATGCCATAACTCAGGATTCAAGATGGAGAGATGGCAAATTTAGGCCAAGTTAGAGTAAAAGGAGTATACCAGTTGATTTTATATAATTTGGAAAACTGTAGTCATTATAATGTTCTGAACACATATTCAGCTCAAACGTTCATCCCTCCCTATCTGCAAGTTCGGTGTACGCGGGAAAAGGGCTTCAAAAAGACGCAAATCTCCACTAAATGAATGAACTGAATGAAATCTTACTAAACTTCATGAAAATCTCTATCTAGTGAAAGTGAATGAAGTACAGTTGTGAGTTTAAGGACAGGTGATCATCTCGGAGACAAACGTAAGAGCCGAGATGACGACACCGACGCCCAGGATGCAGAAGGCGCTTTGTAAGTCCTCTGTGCTGAGTGGCCTGAGAGTACTGCGGCCAGTGGGGGGGCCTCTGGTGGCTACTCGGCCCTGAGCCATGCGGTACCTCGATATTTCCTCCTCCCTCCACCTCTCCACCAGACCACTCTCAGTCATGTGGCTCAAGTACCTGAAAACAAATACTTTCAAAATCTTTCTGGCGTATACGACCATGCGTCTCTAAAAATCTTACTTTGGACAACAAAAATATCACTATAGGACATTCACTTGACCCAGATTTTTTTTAAACTTTTGGAGCTTATTTCACGTTGCACAGTGGCAGAATAAGACAGTGCTATGGCTCTACATCCTTTTCTAGAACCCCTTCGTGACTAGCATCAATCTAATGTTCCATCTCGTTCAGTGTAGGGAGATGGCAATTCTAGGACGAGTTAGTGTAATCCTAGGCACTGACATCGAAGCAGGGCGAGGAACGTTGGGGAATTTTGTATTATCTGTAGTTTGTGCTGGCAGACTGTTTCGCGTGGAATATACAGTTCAATTAGCCACAGAATATAAACCCGTGACTGTGTGTGTGTGTGTGTGTGTGTGTGTGTGTGTGTGTGTGTGTGTGAAGAGGAGGTCCAACTGCAATTTCTGTCATTCGTACATTACATTTACTTTGTCATTTCAGCTGATATTTAACAACTTAATTCATGTTCATATCGCCAACAAACATGTCCCAGGTTCACATGTGGCTGACTGTACTATCTATCTATTGCCAGACGCCTTAATCCCGTAAGGGGTGGCCACAAACAAATCGCCTCCATGTCGCCCTGTCCCCCGCCATTTCATTGCCTTGCTTCCAGCGTACACCCCCCTCTCTCATATACTCTCCACTCCATCCCTCCATCTCATCCTTGGCCTCCCCCTCTCTCTCCCCCCCTCCACCTCACATACACGCTCCTCGTCAGTCTCTCATTCTGTACACTGCTGCTTATTCAGTCAAGTGTACATTCGCGATCCCTAGTTTCTATACAAGGATGGTGTAAGGCGTGGGTGGTGGAGCTGCCTGGTTATACAAAAGTCCCTCAGCTACTTTCCTATCCCCCGAAAGGAGGATGGTGAACTGCAGAAGGACAGATTTAGCCTGAAGTCCACCGGGTTCACGTTTCACATGAACCTGGAGCTGCAGCTGCTACTGTCTTTATGCAACTCCAGCATCTGTTCCTCTGGCATTTCTCCAGCCTCGCCCTCAACTTTCCTCTCGCCAGGCAGGTAGAGAAAAGCATCCTAACTACACTCCTTGCCCATGATCTCTGCCGTGTGGAAAGTCTCTCTCTCTCTCTCATTTGAAACTGACTGGAAGAGTGTATGTGGGTGAGGTGGAGAGGGGGGGGGGAACCAAGGATGAGATGGAAGGATGGGATGGAAAAATATATGAGGGAGACAGTGAGCTGAAGGGAGGGCAACCAAAGGGCACAGGGCAGGGTGACATGGAGGCGATTTGTTTGTGGCCTTCCGTTATGAGACTTAAATGTCTGGCAGTAGACAGATGGACTGACTAATTCTAAGTAACTTGGCATCTCATCTGTGTTTAAAGATATGATAAACTGTGATTGCTAAACATTCCTTTTCTTGTGTGTGTGTGTGTGTGTGTGTGTGTGTGTGTGTGTGTGTGGTGGGGAGGGGGAGGAGCAGACGAAGGACGAGGAGGAGGGACGGGGTGGAGAGGCATATATGAGCGAGAGCTGTATAACCCTGAAGAAAGGACCTGACGGCAGAGGACGGGGCGACGTGGAGGCGATTTGTTTATGGCCACCCCAGGATAAAGATCTAGCTATACAGAAACAGAGTAAATTCTTCCACTTCACCTGTTGAAGATCGGATGCCACGGCGTTCCTCTCTGAAATGCCCAGGCGAGGATGTAAGGATGAATTTTCTCTTCCACGTAGTACAGGTCGCGCACTGGCCACTTGGAGGTTTCGTACTCAATATATGCCGTGCCCTCGATGAACACGCCCCTCTCGTCTATCACCTGAAGGAATTTATATGTGTGTTACTTGAGACAATGTTCCTTAATATTGTCCTAAAACTAAAGACAAAATCGTTCCTTAATATCGTCCTATAGAGACAAAATCGTTCCTTAATATTGTTCTATAGAGATAAAATCGTTCCTTAATATTGTTCTATAGAGACAAACTCGTTCCTTAATATTGTCCTATAGAGACAAGATCATTCCTTAATATCGTCCTATAGAGACAAGATCGTTCCTTAATATCGTCCTATAGAGACAAGATCATTCCTTAATACTGTCCTTAAACTAAAAACAAAATCATTCCTTTTTATAGAGAAAATCATTTCTTAATATTCTCCTAAAACTAAAGACAATACCGTTCCTTAATATTGTCCTAAAACTAATGACAAAATTATACAACTGCTCTCTTATTCCTTCGTATTGTCTTAAAACATACATTTGCTGCCAATTTTTTAAACCAAAACTCTCGCATGACGTCAAGGGAGGGACGAAACCACCGCCCCCGAGAACGCCAGCCCTTCAGTCGACAGCTGGAGGGGGGAGGGTGCACTGCGTCGCCCGTGAGTAGTCTTTTTATTTGCATTTTCGCCTATTGGTAAAATATAGGTGCCATGTCCTGCTGTTGTGCGGTTTCTGGATGCAAGTCTGTATTTGGTAAGGATGGAAATGTTTTATAAGTCTCTAAAAGATGGGGAACGGTGCATGTAGTGTAAGAGAAAGGAATTCATCAATCCAGCCACCGTAAGGATATGCAGCCGCCATTATTGAGCAAGTAGTGTATGAAAGAAGCCTGAAATACGAACTTCTTGGCCTACCAGTACCTCATATGCAAGTTTTAATCAAGCCAGGAGCATTACCAATTAACTTACCCACCTGTGAAAGTGAGTTCTAGACCTTTACCTATCTTGTTACATCATATATTTATTGGTACTATTCTCAACAGGCCTAGAAAGTTAACCTACACCAAATAATATAATTTTAAATGAGACTAAGAAGTGCAAAGTTATAGGCATAGTGATTTGTGCAACTGCTGGTAGGGTAATATTTGTGTATAATATATTGTAAGGTATTTTTTTTTTAGCATATATTTATACTAGAAAACCTCCACTAAGCATCTCTCCTTCAAATAAATAATGTAACTCCTAATATTGTCTCTATTCAGGCAAGTCGTCCGATACATTATGAATATACTGAATTTACACCGATAGTGCTTAAACGCCATGTATGAGAGCTTAGGCCCGATTATATTGGTGTTCTGGCTATGCATTGTTATTTCAGGAATATAAATTAAGTTTTGTAATAATGAAGGGCATGATAAGCATAAATTCAGTGGGGGGGGGGCAGTTTAGAATACAGGGGGGGGGGGATAGTGACTCGTGAATTTCCAATAACTACCCTAATATCACTTTAGCTTAAGTAACGTTAACATTTTATGGGAAAATGTTCGAAGCGCTGATATACACGACAGAACTCATACAAAACATTTAATAATTTGTAAGTGCTTTTTATTAGAGGATAACCAGTGACAATAGGAGCAACTCAAGCAATTATATTACATCAATTGTTTTATATCATCAGTTTGGCAGGACGAAAGTAATCAAATTAATGTGTACACGGAAGAAGTGTGTGGTAGTGTGGGGTGTTGTGGTAGTGTGGGGTATTGTGGGGTGTTGTGGTAGTGTGGGGTGTTGTGGTAGTGTGTGGTAGTGTGGGGTGTTGTGGTAGTGTGGGGTGTTGTGGTAGTGTGGGGTGTTGTGGTAGTGTGTGGTAGTGTGGGGTGTTGTGGTAGTGTGTGGTAGTGTGGGGTGTTGTGGCAGTGTGGGGTGTTGTGGTAGTGTGGGGTGTTGTGGTAGTGTGGGGTGCTGTGGTAGTGTGGGGTGTTATGGTACTGTGGGGTGTTGTGGTACTGTGGGGTGTTGTGGTACTGTGGGGTGTCGTTGCAGTGTGGGGTGTTGTGGCAATGGTAATAGTAATAGTAGTAGTAGTAGTAGTAGTAGTGGTGGTTGGTGCTGCTGCTGGTCTTGTTGTAGCTTAAAATTCATCTGAAACGTGAAACCGGTGGACTGCAGGCTGAAGTTACCCCTCTATGCTAGTCCCCCATCCTCCTTTCAGAGGTAAAGAGAGGGCTGGGGGAAATATGCAGAACAAAGCACAGGGGCCGCTCGGTAATATCGGTGCCACCACGCGAAGGAGTCCATGAAAGAGAGAGAGAGAGAGAGAGAGAGAGAGAGAGAGAGAGGGGTTCGTAAGTCCACCCACCTTGTCCCTGATGTCTTCATAGGTGAGAAGGAGGGTAAGTTTTTGAACTAGGCGTCTGTACACAGGATCCTCAGACGTGGCCATGACGCCGGGCAGAAAAGAGCCGTATTCACACATGTAGAGCCTGAGACGTAATCAATCAATCAATCAGTAAATTAATCATTTCCTGTGGCACCCCACGGGATGCACAGGGCCTCGATGAACTCTCTCCACCAATATTTGTCTCTTGCCATCTCCTTCAGGTCCCACCAACACTCCTCTCCTGCTTCTTTTTTTATTGTCCTCAACCAGGTTTCCCTCGGCCTACCTCTGCCTCTTCTTCCTCTAGCAGTCCACTCTGGCACATCCTCTATTAAACTGCCTTCTTTTCTATATATGTGCCCCAGCCATTCCCTCGGCCTACCTCGGCCTCTTCTTCCTCTAGCAGTCCACTCTGGCACATCCTGTATTAAACTGCCTTCTTTTCTGTATATGTGCCCCAGCCATTTCCAGCGAGACAGTCTCACATATTCCTTAACTGGTTCCACTCTCGTAATATCCCTTACTCTTCCATTTGTAACTCTCCTGCCACTTTACCCCAAGTACCCTTCTCAGTATTTTACTCTCAAATGTAATACCAGAGTTTAATATTAAATGCTACACCCTGCAAATGCTTTAATATTCGGGAGAAGACGGTTTTTATTCGCTGGTTAATTACAATGCTTGATCTTCCCGCCATTGTTTACTGTTTACACGCGCATCTGAAATCGCCCACATTATCGTATCTCTAGACGCGGTTAATGTTTATATTATTTTTGTATATGAACCTTCTAGCCGGAATTTCTTTGTTTTCTTTCATTTTTCTTTTTCCACCTCCATTCCTATCACACCTGTCATATATAACTGTGAATCATCTGTATCCCGTCTCCTTCCGCACACGGCCTTCGTATGAGTCTTGGAGAAGCAAGGTGGATATAGGCATCATATTTAGTGAAAAATGGACAGGGGGAGCTTGTAAAATCGGCAGGTAGGATGGAAAAAAGCAAGGCAGGCAAGAGCGTACAGAGAAGAAGGTAGGGAGGTCAACGAGGTGAGGAACAACGACCTATACTGGTGTGGGGATTGTCAGCCAGTATCGTCTTCATCCGCATCGGCTTCAGAAGTGAGGTTGTGGTGGGAAATGCAGGAAGATAAGGCACTAGGGAGATAGGAAGGGAAGGAGGGAGGAGGTGCAGAAGGCAGAGGGTGGCAAGGAACTGCTGGGGTGAGGAGGGGAGAGGGAGAGAAGAGGGGAACGGTTTCATGGAGTGCAGAGAGGCCATCTTCTGCTGCGTACCGCTATATTGTGCAGCCTGGGGGAGAGGGAGGGGAGTCAGCGTGGCCTGGTGGTAACTGATATGCAGCTGAATATTCCACGCAGCATGCGATGGGAGTGGAGTCAGCCTACATGCACTGTGTGTGTGTGTGTGTGTGAAGAGAGCGTAATGTAGAGTGTATGCAGAGTACACATGTCCACACGCGTGTCACATAGCCGGTGTGGGTGCAGTGATATGGGTTCCTGGGACGCCTCTGTTGACGTGAAGTACATGGCGAGTGTCACATAATGCGTATGCGGCACTCAGTCAAGCCAGCCATGTTTCAGGCCACTGCATATCCTTCCTACATTCTCCCGGTGTCTACTTCTTAAATTTAAATCCAATCTGATCAGTGATTTGGCGGGAAATGGAAGATATCTATGGTAAACAATGAATGCGTCTCTAAAATGGTTCAACAGATCAAATTCAAATCTTGCTTTTCGTTCTGTCGTTGATTTTACCCACGAAAGTTGATCCTATTCCAGTCACTGATTTGAACGGTTACGGAAAATGATAATTCTACCCGCCTACCCCTCTGCTACGTCTCCTAGGCATAATCTTAGAGAGTTTATCCTGTTGACATAAACTTAACGCTGATTAGATAGTGAAAGATGGTTAAGTAGCTGTGGTTAGTTATAAAGGACGAGCATACATATATACGTACACACACACACACACACACACACACACACACACACACACACACACACACACACACACACACACACACACACACACACACACACACACAAACACACACACACACACACACACACACACACACACACACACACACACACACACACACACACACACACACACACACACACACAGAAGCCAGCTCCCAGCGTTTACACCCGTGCCGAACCGAAACCTACTTCTGGTCTGACGCCGCCAACTGCCGTAGCGTCTTTATCTTGGTGGCTGTATCTGGTATGGTGATGTAGGCGATGATGTTGGTGACGTAAGAGGAGGCTAATACCAGCGATACCAGCCACCAGCACACCAGGAAGGGACGGATACCAGGAGAAGATGGTATGCGAGGGACGGATTGGTTTAGCAGTGCGCGTAACATCCACACTAGCGTTGACACCACGTCGATCTCTGAGTTATACCAGGGAGTGAGTGTATGGCTGGTATTATTATTATTATTATTATTATTATTATTATTATTATTATTAGCAGCAGCAACATTATTATTATTATTATTATTATTATTATTATTATTATTGTTGTTTTTGTAATTATTATTATTATTGTTGTTATTATTATTATTATTATTGTTGTTGTTGTTGTTATATTATTGTTATTATTATTATTATTATTATTATTATTATTACTATTGTGATTATCATTATTATTATTATTATTATTATTATTACTGTTACTATTATTATCATCCATTCATCCATCCATCATCCAATCCTATATAGCCCCATAAGGAGCGTAGGAGCCCGGGGCTAGGCAAGTTGGTCCTGACATTTAAGATGAGAGTGACCAGCCTCACTCATCCCTGAGTGGCATTACGTGAGCAATGAACCCCAACCACCCCTTGGATATAAACTAGCTCAATCTTACTGGAGAGCCGTAATTACCCACTAAATAGGTAGGTAGGTAGAGAGAAATAGGTAGATAGATATATAAACAAAAATAGGTAGACAGATAGATAGATATAGATATTGAGGGAAATAGATAGGTAGGTTGACAGATACACAGATAAAAGGAGAGAGAGAGAGAGAGAGAGAGAGTCGGCCACTACTCACTGTTATTGTAGACGGGGGAACTGTCCTTCAAGACGAGGAGGTGGAAGAAGAGGGTGATGATGATGATAGTGAGAGCTAGGGCGCCCCAAGTCAATCCGGTGAAGGGATGGAACACGGCATGCCAGCGGGGAGGCAGTGGCGGCAGCTGGAGGGACATACCACACTGAATATAGCACAGATGGGGCAGCTGGTGGGGCATACTGCACTTTAATATACACAACATTCGCCATATTCGACACAAAAAATAATATAATACCAGTAAGCATAATAAATCGCTAACAGGATGGTGTTAGGAAATCCCTTATGGCACCTAGAATACACCCCAACGTTAAAGAGAATACTGAAATGTAAAATCCAAAATAAATCGCCGAGAAGATCACGCTGCGAAGTCTCCTGTGGCACCTCCGTTATCATCATCATCCCAGTTAAATTTTCCCGCCAAAGATGGGATGAGGAAGGGCCGAGGGAGCAAGGAGAGAGAAAAGGGAGGCCAGAGGGAGAAGAGATCAACATCATGGCTACTGAAACGGGCCACACACTCATTCCCTCACTAATTCAAACCCCCGGAATCCTGACGTCACAACACAGGCACACAGAACGCGGCCCAAAATCCCAAAATCTTGAACACAGCCACACAGAACGCGGCCCAGAATTTAAAAATCTTCAACGCGGCCACTCAAAAGACGGCCGTACATCTATAAACCTTCTTTTGTTGTGTTAGCGCGTTGTACCTTTCACAACAATAAATATTTCCATTCAAATCTAAAAATCTTAACCACGGTCACTCAAAAGACGGCCGTGCATGTATCTATCTATCTATTGCCAGACGCCACAATCCCGCAAGGGGTGGCCATTTGACTCTGAGTTATTTGTTTTACGGGGAGGGGCACTAACCCTCCACCAACCCACTTGTTGACACGTAGGGAGCACGTATGGTTTGGTTATATGGTTACCACCCAGCGTTGTAAATGGTTTCTTGGCTTACAGGAAACCATTTGGCTTGTCACTCAATGTAAAGCCACCTGTAAAGGAAAGATAAGCAATAAGAAGTGACAGGAAAGATGGGAGAAATAGGAAGAGAGGAAGGCAGGCACAGAAAAAGATTGATAAAGGCTAAGGAAGAAGTAGGCAGCACTACATCAAGTGAGTGGATGATAGTGAGAAATAGGAAGAGAGGAGGGCAGGCACAGAAAAAGAATGATAAAGGCTAAGGAAGAAGTAGGCAGCACTACATCAAGTGAGTGGATGATGGTGAGAAATAGGAAGAGAGGAGGGCAGGCACAAAAAAAGAATGATAAAGGCTAAGGAAGAAGTAGGCAGCACTACATCAAGTGAGTGGATGATGGTGAGAAATAGGAAGAGAGGAGGACAGGCACAGAAAAAGAATGATAAAGGCTAAGGAAGAAGTAGGCAGCACTACACCAGGTGAGTGGATGATGGCGAGAAATAGGAAGAGAGGAGGGCAGGCACAAGAATGATAAAGGCTAAGGAAGAAGTAGGCAGCACTACATCAAGTGAGTGGATGATGATCGCCACCACCGTGCATCTAAAAATCACATTAATCTAACGCCACAACAGGGCCGTGCGTTTAAAATTCAAAATCTTACCCTGAGTACGGCGCTGAAGGAATCTGTAGCGACGGGCACGGAAAAATCCATGACCTTCACCCTGTCGTGCATGAGGGCGAACGTATTGATGACTAAGTCCTTCTCTCGCCGCACCAGCTGCCCCGCCAGGCCACTCCAGCTGCCGTTACTGTATTCCGCCCACTCTTCGTCAGGCGTTACCGGTTGGACCGTGTAGGTGAAGTTCAAATGACTGACTAACGCATCCATCATCGTTATGCCGACGCCGATCGCTGTGGTGTCTGTGGATGGATGGATAGATAGATGGATAGATGGATAGCTGGATGGATGGATGGATAGGTGGATGGATGGATAGATGGATGGATGGGTAGACTGACTGATAGACGGATGAATAGATGGATGGATAGGTGGATGGATGGATAGCTGGATGGATGGATGGATGGATGGATGGATAGATGGATGGATAGTTGGATGGATGGATGGATAGATAGATAGATAGATGGATGGATGGATAGGTGGATGGATGGATAGATAGATAGATGGATGGATAGACGGATAGATGGATGGATGGATAGATGAATGAATGGATGGATAGTTGGTTGGATGGATGGATAGATAGACAGATAGTTAGTTACGCAGACAGATAGACAGTTACGCAAAGATAAACAGAATCCTAACTCGTGGTTGCATGTAATCGAGTCTCCTTGGTTACTAGTCAAAGTTTCCCTTATATATCTATCTCTGTCTGTCTATCGCCAGACGCCCTAATTCCGTAAGGGGTGGCCACAAACAAATCGCCTCCATGTCGCCGCCCTGTCCCCTTCACTGCCCTGCTCCCAGCTCACACCCGCCCTCTCTCATATACCTCTCCACTCCATCCCTCCATCTCATCCTTGGCCTCCCCCTCCACCTCACTCACATACACTCTCCTTGTCAGTCTCTCACTCTCCATTTTACGACCATAGGAAATAATAGATTTTTTCCCCGATACTTACTTGTGTTATCAGACCAGTGTGGCGACCATCATCCACTCACTGGATGTAGTGCTGCCTACTTCTTCACCTTTATCATTCTTTTTCTGTCTGCCCTCCTCTCTTCCTATTTCTCACCATCATCCACTCACTTGATGTAGTGCTGCCCAACGCATCCTTCACCTTTATCATTCTTTTTCTGTCTGCCCTCCTCTCTTCCTATTTCTCACCATCATCCACTCACCTGATGTAGTGCTGCCTACTTCTTCCTTCACCTTTATCATACTTTTTCTGTCTGTCCTCCTTTCTTCCTATTTCTCACCATCATCCACTCACTTGATGTAGTGCTGCCTACTTCTACCTTCACCTTTATCATTCTTTTTCTGTGCCTGTCCTCCTCTCCTCCAATTTCTCCCATCTTTCCTGTCACTTTTGTTACTCTTCTTTCCTTCACAGGTGGCTTTACATACAGCAATAGTTCTTAACCTTTCTTGAGTCACGGACCCCTTCGCG
>NC_137057.1:18067885-18075385 GCF_032717465.1 Coenobita brevimanus | reverse complement strand
AACTCACATGATACCTAGGTTTGCATTCTCGACGGTTAAGCTCCCTAACACCTGTTCCTAAGCGATTTATTTTGCTTATTATTACCCTTCTGTGATATAAATCCCTCCAGCATCGCCATACTCTGCATAAATAACGTACAAAAAGACATTAACCAGCCATATCCAAAAATAAATCGCTAAGGAAGAGGTGTTAGGGAGCAAAAATCCTTCCAATATCGCCATACTCAGCATAAATAACGTACAAAAGGATATTAACCAGCCGTATCCAAAAATAAATCGCTAAGTTGGAGGTGTTAGGGAGCGTCCTCACCCCTGTTCCGTTATTCTAAACCTCGTGACGTAACATTACATCGTGTGCTACTTATTCTACTCTAATACTGAAGTGATCTGTGTTCGTAGCATGCATGGGGATACTGACGTGTAGCATAATTCGCTAAGGCAAAGGTGTTGCGTGTCTAATTCACTCAAATCCCGACCCTGCCTCTCAGTCCACACACTCATACACTTATCTAATATCTCAGACGGAATTGTCGGGGTGATAAATATATATATATATATTTTATATATTAATAAAAAAGTTTATAAATTTTTTAGGCTTTTGGGGCCCCCTTCAATTGTGGGCCCGGGGGGGGGGCAGTTTCAAACAGCCCCCCCCCACGCCCCCCCTCAGGTACGCCACTGCATGTACTTATGAATGTCTGAATGTGTGTGTATGTATGAATGAATGTATGTGCGTATGTATGTATGAATGTCTGAATGTGTGTATGTATGTATGAATGTATGTATGTATAGTACAGTATGTATGTATATATATGTATGTATGAATGTATACATGTATGTGTATGAATGTATGTATGTGTGTATGTATGCGTAAATGTATGTATGTCAATGTATGAATGCATGTATGTATGTATGAATGTATGTCTGTGTCTGCCTGTCTGTCTGTCTGTATGTATGATTGAATGTATGTAAGTATGAATGTATGAATGTATGTATGTAAGAATGTATGTATGTATGTGTGTATGTATGTCATTTTTTGCACCCTCAAAAAAAAACATTAATTTCATCTGAACCGGAAGCTTTTACACCTATCAATAATCTCTATACAATATTTTCAGCAACTGCAAGGGTAAAAACATGACCTGAATTGTGGTGAAATGTGGGATTAGGTAAAAGCGTTGGGAGTGCTAGTGTTACGGCCTGAGATTCGTCTAAAAATATTGGTCTATAAATTCAAAAGGGCTTAAGGATTTCGAAGCCCTAGCGAGTCTATTGTATGCTGGAGAGAAGAGTGGTATATTCAAGTGGTATATGCTGAATAAATACTGGTATAATAAAGTGGTATATGCTGAATAAATGCTGGTATGATGAGGATAGTATGTTGCGTAATGTGATGAGGGTGCGTGCCAGTAACGGTCCTCGCCAACAGCCATTTTGAATACTCCTCCGCCGTTCAAACAATAAAACCGCGTCGTGTATAATTTTCCATCCTAACTACACGGCGCTCACCTGCAGTTGTGGTGTGCGTTGAGTGCCAGTAACAGCATCGGGCCATAAATCCAGCCTGGCTCGAGGGCGTGAAGGCTTTGAAGCGAGGATGTATTATAAAAGACGAGTAGCGTCAGTCCAAACACAGCGTTGTGGTGATGGTGGTAGTAGTTCCAGGGATCGTGGCGCCAGGTGAGGATATTAGCGACCTGGTGTGGGGTGGAGGAGGCGTGGTGGGTGAGGAGGAAGTGGAGGAGGATCAGGGAGGAGAGGTAACCGTCATGGAGGAGGAGGAGGGATGAGGACTGCTGTAACAAGCCCCCTACGGCATCACCAAACGTACCCACACACTCCTCACTCTCCGTCCATCCCTCTTCCGTCATGCCTAAAAAAAAATAATAATTACTGTTTTTAGGAATGGCGAACATTATATAAGGCAAATGGAAATCTATCTATCTATCTGTCTATTGCCAGACGCCATAATCCTTGACTTTGAGTTAGTTGTTTTACGGGGAGGGGCACTAACCCTCCACCAACCCAATTGTTGACACGTAGGGAGCACGTATGGGTTGGTTATATGGTTACCACCCAGCGTTGTAAATGGTTTCCTGGCTTACAGGAAACCATTTGGCTTGTCACTCAATGTAAAGCCACCTGTAAAGGAAAGAAAAGCAATAAGAAGTGACAGGAAAGATGGGAGAAATAGGAAGAGAGGAGGACAGGCACAGAAAAAGAATGATAAAGGCTAAGGAAGAAGTAGGCAGCACTACATCAAGTGAGTGGATGATGGTGAGAAATAGGAAGAGAGGAGGACAGGCACAGAAAAAGAATGATAAAGGCTAAGGAAGAAGTAGGCAGCACTACATCAAGTGAGTGGATGATGGTGAGAAA
Organism: Coenobita brevimanus; assembly: GCF_032717465.1. Taxonomy (NCBI): domain Eukaryota; kingdom Metazoa; phylum Arthropoda; class Malacostraca; order Decapoda; family Coenobitidae; genus Coenobita; species Coenobita brevimanus. Next base: position 18,073,006 of record NC_137057.1, on the reverse strand, counting down.
TAGGAAGAGAGGAGGGCAGGCACAGAAAAAGAATGATAAAACGCTAAGGAAGTAGGCAGCACTACATCAGGTGAGTGGATGATGGTGAGAAATAGGAAGAGAGGAGGGCAGGCACAGAAAAAGAATGATAAAACGCTAAGGAAGTAGGCAGCACTACATCAGGTGAGTGGATGATGGTGAGAAATAGGAAGAGAGGAGGGCAGGCACAGAAAAAGAATGATAAAGGCTAAGGAAGAAGTAGGCAGCACTACATCAAGTGAGTGGATGATGGTGAGAAATAGGAAGAGAGGAGGACAGGCACAGAAAAAGAATGATAAAGGCTAAGGAAGAAGTAGGCAGCACTACATCAGGTGAGTGGATGATGGTGAGAAATAGGAAGAGAGGAGGACAGGCACAGAAAAAGAATGATAAAGGTTAAGGAAGAAGTAGGCAGCACTACATCAAGTGAGTGGATGATGGTGAGAAATAAGAAGAGAGGAGGATAGGCACAGAAAAAGAATGATAAAGGCTAAGGAAGAAGTAGGCAGCACTACATCAGGTGAGTGGATGATGGTGAGAAATAGGAAGAGAGGAGGACAGGCACAGAAAAAGAATGATAAAGGTTAAGGAAGAAGTAGGCAGCACTACATCAGATGAGTGGATGATGGTGAGAAATAGGAAGAGAGGAGGGCAGGCACAGAAAAAGAATGATAAAGGTTAAGGAAGAAGTAGGCAGCACTACATCGAGTGAATGGATGATGGTCGCCACCACCTACCAGTACTATTCAGATATATCACCGCTAATTATTTCAGTATTAATAAATTTGCTAGTAAAGTTTGCCCCATCCAGTAAAATCAAAACAGAAAAGAGCCAACAGGAGCCAAATTCAAATCCCGTTCTTTTCGCTAGGACTGGAGTTCATAGGCAGGGGGAAAGACAGATTGAGGGATAGACAGTTGAGAATTGAACCAGTAGCGTTGCCTACATAAGGGGCTTTGAATAATAGTTCATTTTTGCATTAGACAGTAGGAAAGACTAAGAGGTGAGTGTGTATAGACAGGTGTTGTGTGTCCGCCGTGGAGTGCAAGGAAGGCAGAGAATTCAAAGCTGTGACCAGTGTAAGAGAGAGAGAGAGAGAGAGAGAGAGAGAGAGAGAGAGAGAGAGAGAGAGAGAGAATCATGAGTAGATGGAAAGAGGAAGAGAGAAAATGGGAGAGAGAGAGAGAGAGAGAGAGAGAGAGAGAGAGAGAGAATCATGAGTAGATGGAAAGAGGAAGAGAGAAAATGGGAGAGAGAGAGAGAGAGAGAGAGAGAGAATCATGAGTAGATGGAAAGAGGAAGAGAGAAAATGGGAGAAGTAATGGAGAGAGAGAGAGAGAGAGAATCAGGAGTAGATGGAAGGAGGAAGAGAGAAAATGGGAGAGAGAGAGAGAGAGAGAGAGAGAGAGAGAGAGAGAGAGAGAGAGAATCATGAGTAGATGGAAAGAGGAAGAGAGAAAATGGGAGAGAGAGAGAGAGAGAGAGAGAGAGAGAGAGAGAGAGAGAATCATGAGTAGATGGAAAGAGGAAGAGAGAAAATGGGAGAGAGAGAGAGAGAGAGAGAGAGAGAGAGAGAGAATCATGAGTAGATGGAAAGAGGAAGAGAGAAAATGGGAGAAGTAATGAGAGAGAGAGAGAGAGAGAGAGAGAGAGAGAGAGAGTGATGAGGGGATTGCGTTCTATTACTAACAAAAACTATCCCTTTATCAGTTAGCAATAATAGATTTACCAGGAATACCACACACCACTACCAACACTGTGGTGGTGGTGGTAGTAGTAGTAGTAGTAGCAGTAGTAGTAATAATAGTAGTGGTGGTGGTGCTTGGTGGTAGTAGTAGTAGTAGTGGTAGTAGTAGTAGTAGTAGCAGTAGCAGTAGTAGTAATAATAGTAGTGGTGGTGCTTGGTGGTAGTAGTAGTAGTAGTGGTAGTGGTGCTGGTAGTAATAGTAGTAGTAGTAGTAGTAGTAGTATCAGGCGGGTTGTCGGGATGGTAAATATATATACAACTGTGTTTTTAAATATTAATTAAAAGAAGCTTATAAATTTTTAAAGCTTATTGGGGCCACCTTCAATTGGGGACCGGGGGGGGGAGTTTCAAATAGCCCCCCCCCCGCCCCCCCTCAGGTACGCCACTGGTGATGGTGGTGGTAGTAGTAGTAGTAGCTGTAGCTGTAGTAGTAGTAGTAGTAGTAGCAGTAGCTGTAGTAGTAGTAGTAGTAGCAGTAGTAGCAGCAGTAATAGTAGTAGTAGTAGTAGCTTATCAGTAACGTGAACCCAGTGGACTGCTGGCTGAAGTTGCCCTCCTCCTGCAGTCCACCATCGTCCTTTCCGGGGATAGGGAGGGAGTTGAGGGACGTGTGTATAACCAGGCAGTGGATCCACCTCCCTCCCTTCTTCCGGGTATATCAGTGCCACCACGGGAAGGCGCCTCTTCTCAGCATCAGATGTGAACGGTTGTGTAGTGCGATGACAGAAACCAGAGAATAGTAATAATAATAATAATAATCATAATAATAATAATAATAATAATGATGATGGTGATAATAATAATAACATAATAATAGTAATAATAATAATAATAATAATAATAATAATAATAATAATAAGAGTGAAAGGTGTATTAAATGTGTTAAGTCGGGGAGCCTACCATCCACTCACTCGATGTAAAGTTTCCTCTGGGTGACTCTGCAATGAGTGACAAGCCAAATGGTTTCCAGAAAGACAACACACTACTACGCTGGGTGGTGACCATATAGCCAAAAGACGCCTGGTGGGTTAGTGTGTTTAGGCGACCCATCCGAATTAGCTTGTAAAGGTGTATATATGTGATGGGTGGATGGTTGGATGGATGAATGGATGGATGGATGGATGGGTGGATGGATGGATGAATGGAAGGATGGTTGGATGGATGGAGGGATGGATGAATGGAAGGATGGATGGATGGATGAATGGAAGGATGGATGGATGGGTGGATGAATGGATGGATGGATGGATGGATGGATGGATGGATAGAGGGATGGATGGATGGGTGGATGGATGGATGGATGGATGGATGAATGGATGGATGGATGGATGAATGGAAGGATGGATGGATGGGTGGATGGATGGATGGATGGATGGATGGATGAATGGAAGGATGGATGGATGGGTGGATGGATGGATGGATGGATGGATGGATGGATGGATAGATGGATGGATGGATGAATGGATGGATGGATGAATGGATGGATGGAAGGATGGATGAATGAATGGATGGATGGATATATAAATGCCTATAACCTAGTGCGAGTGAACCTCTACCATTGTGCAAAAATCCATGGCTTTAGGCTAAAATAAAAGTTCCCTAACACCTCTCCCTTAGCGATTTAGTTGGGATATGCCTGGTTAATAGCCTATTTATGCAGAGTATGGCGATATTAGATGGATTTATATAACGCATGGGAGGACAGGAAGGGGTTATAAACAGAAAAATTCAAATCAGTTCAAATAATAAACGGAAAAATTCAAATCAGTTCAAATAATAAACGGAAAAATTCAAATCAGTTCAAATAATAAACGGAAAAATTCAAATCAGTTCAAATAATAAACGGAAAAATTCAAATAACTTCAAATAATAAACAGAAAAATTCAAATAACTTCAAATAATAAACAGAAAAATTCAAATCAGTTCAAATAATAAACGGAAAAATTCAAATCAGTTCAAATAAGAAACGGAAAAATTCGTCAGTTCAAATAATAAACGGAAAAATTCAAATAATTCAAAATAAACCGCTTACTTTTAGATTCCGCTAAACGACACTGGCCCACCACTACCACAGCCCACACCAGCCGCCCACACCAGCACACCAGCATACCAGGTCCTCCTCACAGCCTCGCCACACCGGGAATAAGCACTGTACACCGTAGACTGATAATTTAAGGATGTGGTATGATCGATTTGGCGCGCGACTCTGATGCAAAGTCGTCAGTAACGCAGAAAAAAGACTTCGCCAAATTGGAGTGGAAGTGCAACGTTGCCTCGCGTGTTGCTTTACCCCGTCTCTCTCTCTCTCTCTCTCTCTTTAATTTATCACAAAACAATTTCCATGTGTATTCCTCAAACCTCCCCCACCCCAGTGTTTTAAATGCAGTGTGTCTAACGGTCTAAGCATCTCGAAATAAACGTCTCTCTCTCTCTCTCTCTCTCTCTCTCTCTCTCTCTCTCTCTCTCTCTCTCTCTCTCTCGGCGGCTTAGCAAACTTCTCTTACGAAACCCGAAGCGAAAGTGTTAAGGTAAGTCGAGCAGTTTTTAATCCGACTTCATCCAAACTTGGTGGAAAGGTTTAGGGTCAGCCAATGAGAAAGACTTGCCTTAGAATAGGTCAAAGGTCAAGGTCACAAAGGAAGGTCAAAATTGGCGCCATGTGTCTTAAAATCACTCAAATCGTTATAATCCGAATTTATTCAAACGTGTGGAAGGGTTACGGATCAGTCAAGGAGTAGACCAGTTGGATTTTAAAACTTGTCAAAGGTCAAGGTCAACGACAAAGGCGAATAATTAGCCCTTAGCCCAGGTGGTGAATTTGTAGAGCAGGTGGTGACAGGTGGTGAATTTTTAGAACAGGTGGTGAATGTTTAGAAAAGATGGTGAATTTTTTTGACCAGGTAGTGAATTTACACACTAGGGGTGGCCACAAACAAATCACCTCCATGTCGCCCTGTCCCCCGCCATTTCGCTGCCCTGCCCCCAGCTCACACCACTCTCATATGCTTCTCCAGTCTCCATCCCTCCTTCTCATCCTCAGCCTCCCTCTCCCTCTACCCCCCTCCACCTCACTCACAGACACTCTCCTTGTCAGTCTCTCGCTCTCCATCCTGGTCAATCTACTGTTTACTATTGCAGTGGATGCGTGTCAAGGATTATATAAGCAACTCTGACGAGTAGTGGAGGTGACTGGGGAGATTTCGTAAAACCCTTTCCAAAGCAATTCGGTCTGCCCGGAACACATCAATACTGTGCTGTTTACTAATGCAGTGGACGTATGACAAGGATTATATAAGTAACTTTGACGAGTAGTGGAGGCGACTGGGACGATTTCGTAAAGCCTTTTCCACAGCGATTC
>NC_137057.1:18052885-18062885 GCF_032717465.1 Coenobita brevimanus | reverse complement strand
GAATCTGTGCTAGGTTAGCGTAAAAAAAAACTATTAAACGCTAAATAAGCCAGCAGTCAGGCATATCATCAAAGGTTATCTGTTTATTGCCAGACGCCTTAATCCCGCAAGGGTGGCCACAAACAAATCGCCTCCATGTCGCCCTGTCCCCCGCCATTTCACTGCCCTGCTCCCAGCTCACAGCCCCCTTCCTTATATACTTGGTACCTCTCCACTCCATCCCTCCATCTAATCCTTGGCCTCCCCCCTCCCTCTCACTCACATACACTCTCCTCGTCAGTCTTTCACTCCATCGTCTCCACAAGTTAGCTAATATCGAAAAAAATAGTCTTTGGATTCGCCAGTCACGCTTCACTGTCTCCTTACATTCCTTTCTTTAAAAACTAGATCAGTATTCCTCTAGCAATCAGAGTCGTATCATCGCAGCTACTCCAAAATTATTAATCAACCACGGATATATTGACCACAAAATTCAGATCCAATTTGTCCACTTGATTTTGAGATATTTTGGGAACAGAGACACACAGACATACATAGACGTAGTTGATTACATTATCGCCTCGCTAGTCGGGCGATAAAAGCATAATTAATATCCTGACACACGCAAATCAAAATAATGGCCGTTACTCCATCATCATTAGTTCCGTATTCATTTGATATTGAGATATTTTGGGAACAGAGACACGCAGACATACATAGACGTAGTTGATTACATTATCGCCTCGCTAGTCGGGCGATAAAACCACAATTAATATCCTGACACACGCAAATCAAAATAATGGCCGTTACTCCATCATCCTTAATTCCGTTTCCAAGACCGTACATTCACACAAGGCTTCTAATCATCTAACGCTCAGTCTCAATAATATTTCTTTGTCCACAGTCGTAATATTTCACCAAGCGTTAGATGAAATTCAATCACAAATATCGAGGAGAAATTACATCCCGTAGCATATGCATAAAGTTTAATAGATCGGATTTCCCCAAATATTTAAATGTTGGCGGACCGCAGATAGATGACTGGGCCATTTTCTGACCTACACTAGCCATCATCATCATCATCATCATCATTACCGTCATCAGTGTCATCATCAACACTAGCATCATCATCATCATCATCATCATCATTATCGTCATCAGTGTCATCATCAACACTAGCATCATCATCATCATCATCATCATCATCATCTAATCCCTGTAGTAAATTCGTGTAAGAAATAAAGCTGTCTCACTTCTCTCCTGCAAAATCTTCCTTCCAGTCAGTCTGCAAGGGTTGAAATTGCCATTCTTAACTCTCAGCTCCATAAAATCAACTGGAATAGAATACTAGAGTTATCCAGACCATGAGACGGTCAACGGTGGCAGTATTAACTCTCGTCTAGCGTTAACTGTAATAGTCCCGATTATTAGAGGGTCAGATTAAAGAGTTTACAGTGAAAGAGGGATAATAGGCTCTCTCACATCTGTTTATCACAACTTGTACATTACACCTCAGAGCTTTCCTGCACAAGGTGTCCCAGCCAATTTTCATGGCGGTATGTACTGGATAACAATTGCCTAGCCTTAATGGTTTCCTATATCTCGAAAGGGGTAAAGTGGGAATAATTGTGGCCGTTTCCTTTACCGTATGATGGAATAATAAAGGAAATGCTTCACGTGTCACCTTAATCATCGATTTAAAATACCCGCCTGTACGAAGCAAGTGGACCTTGTGGATCAGGAGGTACGTACACATAAAAAGTAGGGAATTTAAGTGACTTTTTTTTCAGATGATATATCATTGTGCATGTGTAAATTATTTTTACAGCATTACTATATACCATTGCTACATATTGTATGTTTTAATTTGCTAAATGCCATTGACTCCAACGTGTGATGAGGCCAAAAAACATCAGGAGTACAACAATAAATTGTCAAAAATGCATAAAATATGTAGCAATTTGTTTATAATTGCTTTTCCTTACACTGTACGGAATTTGGAGTTTTTATGTTAAGCCGGATTCATTTTCTCTGAGCTTGGCGAGTCGTCGGGGCGTCTAGTGTTTGGTGTTGGGTTTTGTGGTTAATATTACGCACAGGCTTTATTGTGAGAGAATTTGGGGCGAGGAGGATGAACTACGCATCACAGAGGTGGGTGGGTGTTACTTGTTAATAGTGTAGCTGGTTGATGAAAGGAAGTATGGCTGATATTACGAGTCCGTGGGGGGGTAATGGCGGCCAGGTGTCAACAGGTACAGGTATCCAGCTTCCAGGGTCTAATTAGCACTACCGGTAGGGTGAATTACCGGTAGACCATAGTGAGTAAAATAACCGGTAATTGTACAAGATACCTAGACCTAAATCAGAGCATTAATGCCCAGTGGTGCATTAATAAGGTCTGGGTAAAATAATGACCTCAAGGGTAAAGATACGTAGCTATGGCCGGGATTCAGTACATTTACCACAAACTTAACTCTCTATCTATCTACTGCCAGACGCCTCAATCCCGTTTGCGGTGGCCACAAACAAATCGCCTCCAAGTCGCCCTGTCCCCCGCCATTTCACTGCCCTGCTGCCAACTCACACCCCCCTCTCTCATATACAACTTCGATGGTAAATTATGCATTCAGGCACGGGTTGTGTTGATAGGTAATTTATTTATTTAATTTTTCAGACCTGTATGATTTTTGTTACCCCGAATGTGGAAATGCCTCGACGTTATGAGATGATGATGATGATGATGATGATGATGATGATGATGATGATGATGATGATTATTATTATTATTATTGTATTTAGACTTCTAAGATATTTTTCTTCTATGGCATTATCGTTGCAAATTATTGTTTATTTTACTCCTAAAGATAGCCTAACCAAACCTATCCTATCCTATCCAGTCCTATCCTATCCAGTCCTATCCTATCCTATCCTATCCTATCCTATCCTATCCAGTCCTATCCTATCCTGGAGTACAATATGAATAATTGTATTTTTATTTTACCCCTAAAGGTAACCTAACCTAACCAAGCCTATCCTATCCTATCCTATACCTATCCTTCAGGAGTACAATAAAAATAATTTGCAACAATAATGCCATAATATTGTCTTAGAATTGTCTAAAATACCGAATAAATGGAATAAAATCTCGCAATTGTCTTTTTGGTTGTAACTGTTGTAAAGATTTAATTATCACCATGACGTAAAGGAGTTGAGAGGTATATGAGGGAGGGGGGGGTGAGTTGGGGGGAGGGCAGTCAAATGGTGGGTGACAGAGTGACTTGGAGGCATTTTGTCTGTGGCCACCCTTTGTGGGATTAGGGCGTCGGGCTATAGATAGAAGTAAAGGAGACAGAAACTTTATTTTGATTTGTGGTCGTTAAGATTTCTCTACATAGTCACCGTACAGAGTCAAACATTTCTCCCATCGTTTCTTGACCGTCCATGCCACCATTGTAGAATTCCTCAGATCGCGTTGACAACCACTGTTCCCTCTCTTAAATGACGTCATCTGTGTCATCAAATCGCCGACCCCACAGTGGATTTTTTATCTCTGGAAACAGGAAAATGTCACTCGGGGCAAGATCGGGAGAACAGGGCGGATGCAGCAAGGTTTCATAGCCACGTCGCCTTGCTTCCACAGTCGCAGCTTGATTTGAGTGAGCGGGTGCATTGTCGGCAAGGAGACTGATGCCTTTGGTGAGCATACCGCGGCATTTCTTCTTCAGAGCGGCACGCAGCTTGTTGAGAAGTGTGCATTAGTATGGGCTAGTGATGGTCTGACCCTTGCAAGGTAGTCTGTGAGAATGACTCCACGACAGTTCCCCAAAAATGACAGCATGACCTTCCCTGCGGACTTCTGCACCTTAGCCATCTTGGTGGGAAGGAGATATGGAGTGCATCCACTCTTTGGTCTCTGGTTCATACAGATAGATCCAACATTCTTCCATAGTTACCAGATGACCAAAGAGATCCTCTTCATCCTGCTCCAAAAGAGTCAACATCTGCCTCGACAGGTCATGCCGTGTTTGCCTCTGGAGAGGAGTCAGCAAGTGTGGAACACAGCGTGCTGACGCAGATGTGCAGTTCGTATTGAATAATTTTCCACAAGTTGCCATAACTAAGACCAGTTTCATGCATGATCATGTGGATGGTTGTTCATCGCGTCGTCCATGAGTGATGGTCGTCCAGTTCTTGGCTCGTCTGTGAGGGACATGTGGCCAATTTGGAAATTCCTTTTCCACCTCACAACAGTGTCATACGACGGGCAATCATCACCACAGACAGCCTTCATTTCATCATGGATTTCCTGGACACTGTAACCATTCAAATGCAGGAACTTAATCACGCTGCGAGCCTCAGTCTTCTCCATCCTGCAGGTTACTGACATCTAGCGCCACCTGAAAAAAAAGTAAACGAAATTTGGAGAACTTTTTTTGCACCATCATGCACATAAGGACCAGTGATTACACTGACATAATTTCATTGACGTAGCTCAATAATGTCTGGGTTATAATTAAAACTTCACGAGACCCCCTCATATATGTATATGGGTGAAGTACAGTAACCCCTCGTTATATGATGGGGTTCCATTCCTGAAAACCCCATTGTATAGCGAGCCCATTATAACATGGAGTCAGCGGGGATATGTTCCCAGACCTGCCTAAACTCTCATATACACACACCTTAGCACTCACATACATGAAATATTCTTATGTTTAAACATTTAAAGTAACACATTAACAATGAATAAAGAGGAAAAACATGAAAACTACAGTATACAGTAGTTCTTACCGTTACTGAAGCAAGTAGGGTTGTTGATGTGGTTCCGAAACAGTTCGCCATGAAGTCAATTTGCCGTCAAAATATGAATGGTTGCCCGTCAGGACAATTCTCACCCTGGACAATTCCCTGTCATTCTGTAAACATACTTATTATTGATTATTTGATACTTTAATAACTAATTTTCAGGGGGCTCTATCAAAGTTCATTCAATAGCATAGGCTTTGGATATCATAAGTTGTGGTTTTAGACAGTTATTAACTTGTTTGTACCCCGCTGTAGTTGACTTTGAATTATATTGTAGTGTCATCCATAGCTGTCTTCATTAATTTCCATTGGTACTACAACATCCTGGGTATATTTTAAAATGACTTTGAAGAGGTACAAGTATTCAAAAACTAGTGTACTTGCTAAATAAACTGATATGCAAAGAAATGATGGGGTATCATCCTGACAGCGAAAAGTCCTGACGGTGAATTGTCTTGTCATTGTTGTGACAGCAAATTGTCCCGACTTCGAGGCTAAGGAACAGTAACGGCCTCACAGCCCTTACTCATCACTGTCAGAACTGGCTGGCTGATGAGGCTGGACCCGTGGATGAGTGTGTGTTGTCCAGCACCGACCGTGTGGGGATGTTTGCGTTGCGTTTGCTGTTCACTGAGCCACGGATGATCCATCGTTGTAGTGAATCGTTCCCATCGTATAGCGAGCATACTGTAGGGTACTAAAATGTCGACATCATATAAGCACAATATTGTATAACGAGGGATTGTATAACGAGGGTGTACGGTGTATAATTATCATGGTTGGTTTGGCACTTGCTGGTATGACTTGGGCTAATATTTAAGCAGCAGAAGTCACAACAGGATTTCAAGGACTTTGAACTGCTTTATATTCATATCACAACATTGGAAACACATTGTGTGTTTTACTTGTCACAAATGGGTAATGGTTTTTTAATGTGCTACTTTTACATGTGCACACCTCCACCTGCTGTGCCTCAAGTGGCCTTCCTCAGAACTGGACAGCCAGTCAGTGTTTGGGACTTGTGAATTACAACCAATCAGAGCGCTCTGACTTATATCAGAATCCAGTGAGGAGTTAAAATCAGTGTAGTCAAGGCTGTTGTGTTGCATGTGTCACTGGATTCCTCTCCAAACAATGAGGGGTTTTATGAGGAGCCACAGTGGCTGAGTGGTTAGCGGTGCTGACTGCAAAACTGCTGGCCTGTTAGTGCCGGGGTTTGACTGTGGTGTAGGCAGCTGGTATCACTTGACTCAGGTGTCCATACATCCTTTGTAGGTTGGTAGGTAAAATGATCACCTCAGGTAACACCACTGGGAGGTGAATGTGATAACCTGGATGATGTACAGGGTAGTGATCTTGTATACCAGGATATTGTGGAAAAAAAAAATTGTCACAGGCTCAAAGGCCATTGTTACGGAGTTGAGCACTGCGGCAAGGTGTTTCATGGCATCTGCCCTCCCCTTTACCTTCATGAGGACCAGGAGACAGATTTATGGTTTGTCAGGTGTGGAACGCAATATAAACATTAGGAGGGTGTGAGGGTGAACCAGTGTGGCATGGATGTGAGTGTAAAGTGTCTTGTTGGAATGCTGAGGTGTAGGTAAGGGTGCATGGGTCAGGCTAGGTTAATATCTCAAACATCATGTCGTAACAATTAAACTGTACTTTTTATGACTTTTTTGTAATATTTGCTTAATTTTACAACACACCCACAGTGCAGACCACTTTCTTTTTCTTTTTTTTAAAATCCCGCCAACCCCGTGGGATTAAGGAGTATCATAATTGATTAGTGAGTGACCTCCGGTAGAAAATACCATCAAAATCGGAGAACTATCATAGTAAAGCATTAGATAAATGTTCCTTCATTGCTGAAATTGCATTGTGACTTTGCTAAATATTAACCCATTCGATACATAGGGTAGTGGTGCAAGTCACCTGCTCGTTACTGGACGACGCAAGCTGCATCACACCTAATGTCACCCGCTCGTTACTGGACGACTCAAGCTGCATCACACCTAATGTCACTCGCTCGTTACTGGACGACTCAAGCTGCATCACACCTAATGTCACTCGCTCGTTACTGGACGACTCAAGCTGCATCACACCTAATGTCACTCGCTCGTTACTGGACGACTCAAGCTGCATCACACCTAATGTCACTCGCTCGTTACTGGACGACTCAAGCTGCATCACACCTAATGTCACTCGCTCGTTACTGGACGACTCAAGCTGCGTCACACCTAATGTCACTCGCTCGTTACTGGACGACTCAAGCTGCATCACACCTAATGTCACTCGCTCGTTACTGGACGACTCAAGCTGCATCACACCTAATGTCACTCGCTCGTTACTGGACGACTCAAGCTGCATCACACCTAATGTCACTCGCTCGTTACTGGACGACTCAAGCTGCATCACACCTAATGTCACTCGCTCGTTACTGGACGACTCAAGCTGCATCACACCTAATGTCACTCGCTCGTTACTGGACGACTCAAGCTGCATCACACCTAATGTCACTCGCTCGTTACTGGACGACTCAAGCTGCATCACACCTAATGTCACTCGCTCGTTACTGGACGACTCAAGCTGCATCACACCTAATGTCACTCGCTCGTTACTGGACGACGCAAGCTGCGTCGAACAAAATCGCCCTTGATTTTTTTGCTTTAGAATTTTTTTTGTGTAATTAATATTTGCTAAACATTTTTATCAACACCATAAGCAAGTACAGCTATTCGAGATTACGAGGAAAACAAAATCATGGAGGTAGAAGCAGAACTAAGGGTGTGAGGATAGAATGTTTTAAGAAGTACCATGAGTGCGGAAACAGGGGGGTGTCTCCCAGCACTTGGCCAAGGCCGAGCCGGCCCACATCCTGAGTACTTGCCTGTGGTTGGATGCAGCCTGTGTCATCCAGTAATGAGAGGGTTAACCTTGACTGGTGCAGTGCTCATGAATAACACAGTAGACATAAACGAAATTATTATTATTATTTTGCATTTCAGCCCCAGTTGGATTTGTTAAGTTCTGTTAATATACCAACCCTTTCACAACAGATACAGTATTATTACGTGAAGGAGGTAATTCATGAAAAGGAATACTAATAATGTGGAAATATGGGCCAAATTTTCGGAATTTGAAGTAAAATTAAATGGTAAAATAGAAAGTTGATGGTGATTGTAAAGAAATGTAAGTGTCCTTTAAACTGTTCAGTAATGTGGTTAGCTTTGTTTTATAATATGGTGCTACTGAAGGGTGCTAATCTATCTATCTATCTATTGCCAGATGCCTCAGTCCCATGAGGGGTGGCCACAAACAGGTCTCCTCCATGTCGCCCTGTCCAACGCCATTTCACTGCCTTGCTTCCAGCTCACATCCTCCTCGCTCATGTACCTCTCCACTCCATCCCTCCATCTCATCCTCGGCCTCCCCCTGTAAGTACCTCTAAGAGTTACTAATGATCGGATCTTGAATTTGGCTCTCTATTGTATTTTGTTTTTCTCTTGGAAGGAACTGTTACTGCGGGCTCATGGCCTTTGGTTCCTTCTTCCTCGCATAAAAAAAAAAAAAATATATATATATATACAGTATTAATCACATTTTTACCTTAAAACATATAAAATAATTCTTGAGGGATTGAAGGAATGGTTAATTTTTCATAACTCAGAGCTCGCCAAACTGATAAAAAGCCCCATTTTTCCATTTTATACTGTGGAGAGAATGGAGAATGAAAGACTGACTAAGAGGGTGTATGTAGGTGAAGTGGAGGGAGGGGAAGACTGAGGATGAGATGGAGGGATGGAGTGGAGAGGTATATGAGAGGGGGGGGGGTGAGGTGGGAGCAGGACAGTGAAATGGCAGGGGATAGGGCGACATGGAGGTGATTTGTTTGTGGCCACCCCGTATAAGGGATTAAGGCGTCTGGCAATAGATAGATAGACCTGTGATATTTTGTAGAAGTAAGCATATGAACTAAATGGGATGAATTTACAGGGTTGATGGTGATTGATGACATCCATGGCTGCCTCGTGGAGTATAAGCGGAAGGACTGTGGCTGTCATGAAGACCTGTATGCTGTATTTACTTGATCATACAGCATACAGAAGCATTAGAGAGACACCAAGGATACCAAGGTGTTGCTGTATTGAAGATCGTAAGACGGATGTGAGGAGAGTTCGGCACCATTCCTGTGACATGATAGTGGAGTGACTCTTTGGCAGGTAATTTGATGCATATCTATAAAGAATACAAATATATAAGTATGTGGGGATTTGCAGGCATGTATGGTAGAGCCAGGATTAAGGATGTTCATTGTTAACTGCCTGAAGTTCCTGCCATTTCACTGGGCATATTAGGTTATCCAGTTGTTGTGCTTTCTGGACCCTAAACCACTGTATCCATTGGTGAGAAGAAAAGGCTTGAAATGATGTTATGTATTTGTAAATGTGTGTACATCCTGTATTATGTTGTTACCTGTACTTGTGTGTTTATCATGTGTACACTTAAAAGAGTTGCATGATTGCAGGATGAGGGTCTTTTCACCTGGTGGCTGCTGTGCAAGCTTCGCAATGTCCTGCAACATGTGGTCAAGAGCCCCAACCCTCGTGTCCTTTCCCAGGACCTCATCCCGTGGTTTTGTTGCTCAGAGACAGGGGCTGTACCTTACGCACTAAAGTTTGTAACTACGGTGCTCTTACATTCAGGTGTGTGCAGTGCCATACCTACTCCCTCTCACCTTACAGAAATGTGTACAGTGCCATACCTACTCCCTCTCTTTACACATTGAGGTGTGTACACTGCGATGTTCATTTGCCCTCACACATTCTCTCAACATGGGAAGACCACCACCCTACCTTAAACACCTTGGTGTCCAATTATCCTGTTACTTTTTCTTTCCCCACCATTCCCACTTCATTGTGCCCATGTCAAACATCCTTTTTTGCTGTCAGTGTTTTACTACCATACAACCTCTAACTCACACATTATGTATGAAGCATAAGATACCCTTTCGTATGTACAAAAGGGAGAGGGGTTGGAAATTATATCTGTGGCTTCATTTCTGTAGTTCATACCCTCGGAGATGTCCAAGATCCTGTGTTATGCGAAAGTGGCAAATGTAAGTTAGGATTTGGTGACAGACATTGTAGATGATATTGCCTGTGTGTGCAGAGAGCAAGATATTCAAATGACCACAGGAATAACCTAATCTTTG
>NC_137057.1:17980385-18047885 GCF_032717465.1 Coenobita brevimanus | reverse complement strand
TCAACTTAAACACAGAATCTTAGTCACAAATATCCTCAGAATGGGTAAGAAGAATACAAACACATTATTAAATTGGGGTTTGGTCATCGTTAAGCGGGGTATGGTGGTATTATTGTCCACTGTGTTAAGCTGGGTATGGCATCGAAGGGTATTGTTAAGCGAGGTATTACTGTATATGAAAACTGGCCTCATTCCAGTGATTAAAGTTTTCATGCCAGTGGTGGTGGTGGTGGTGGTGGTGGTGGTGGTGGTGGTGGTGATGGATGATGGTGGTGATGGTGGTGGTGGTGGTGGTGGTAATGATGATGATGAACAGTATTAAGCAGGTGTAATGAGCTGTGTGTAATGTTACAGGTGCTGTGTTCAGAAAATTGTTCATATACCGATCAGTGTCTTTATACCAGTACTATTAACGGCCTGAGGGACCTGGTAGTTGTGATGCATCGTTTGTAGTGTTGAAAATACTGGTGTTTGAGCAGCCGGCCTCTTTGTGGTAGTGGTGGTAGGTTCTTGAGGCAGACTGGGAGAATTAGGAGAAACACACTGAGGTGGTTTGGACTTGTGGAGAGAATGGAGAATGAAAGACTGACTAAGAGGGTGTATGTAGGCGAGGTGGAGGGAGGGAGAGGGTGACTGAGGATGAAGTGGAGGGATGGAGTTAAGAGGTATATGAGGGAGGGGGGAGGTCAGTCAAATGGTGGGTGACGGAGCGACTTGGAGGCGTTTTGTGTGCGGCCACCCTTTGCGGGATTAGGACGTCGGGCTATACAGTAGATAGATAGGCAGATAGATGTGGTAAACTGTCTGTAATGTTGTTAGTACCAGTCTGTGCCAAACTGTCATGAAAAGAAGTAATAGTCAGTCCTATGTTGTCCCTAGGGAGGTGTGGACGCCATTGCTAGAAGCATGTAAAGGCAGATGGGCAAGGAGGTGTGGATGATGATGATGTTTATTATTATCTATTCTATCTATCTATAGCCCGACGCCCTAATCCCGCAAAGGGTGGCCGCAGACAAAACGCCTCCAAGTCACTCTGTCACCCACCATTTGACGACCCTCCACTCAACTCAGGCGCGCCGCCCTCATATACCTCTCAACTCCATCCCTCCACCTCATCCTCAGTCTACCCCTCCCTCTCCCTCCCTCCACCTCACCTACATACACCCTCTTAGTCAGTCTTTCATTCTCCATTCTCTCCACATGTCCAAACCACCTCAGTGTATTTCTCCTAATCTTTTCAACCACATCCACATCCACCCCACAACGTTCCTTCACTTCTTCATTCGTCAACCTGTCCCTCCACGTCACTCCACATGCTCCTCTTAAGTAACTCATTTCCACTGCTCTCACTCTTGACTTGTTCCCCTCTTGCAAGGTCCATGCCTCGCTTCCATACGTCAGGGTAGGGATCACAATACCATCATGCAGTGACTTCTTAACTTCCATACTCACCTCCCTATTTCTCATCACTGCTTTCAGTGTGCCAACAACCTTCCTTCCCTGCTGTACCCTTTCACGCACTTCATCCCCCAAAGTTCCATCCTTACTCATCACACTACCCAAGTACTTGAATGCACTCACAATCTCCATATCCTCACCATCCAACCTCACTGCACACTCTGTGACTTCATTCCTCTCAAACACCATAACTTTACTTTTGTTTACATTAACTTTCAGCTTCCTCCTCCTACACACTGTCCCAAATTCATTCACCAAACCTTGCAACTCCCATTCATCTTCACTCAACAATACTGTATCATCAGCAAACAGCAACACCGGAAGCTTCCAAATCTCACCCTCATTCATTAGGGCCACCCCCACATCCACCGCCCTACCTTGTACCTCCTTTACGACCCCATTCATATATATATTAAACAGCCATGGAGACATTACACACCCCTGTTTCAGTCCCACATTGAGATCAAAGAACTCATTATTATTATTATTATTGTTACTTTTATTATTATGATTATTATTATTATTATTATTGTTACTTTTATTATTATTATTATTATTGTTACTGTTAGTTATTATTATTATTATTATTATTATTGTTACTTTTATATTATTATTATTATTATTACTATTATTATTATTATTATTATTGTTACTTTTATTATTATATTATTATTATTATTATTATTATTGTTACTTTTACTATTATTATTATTATTGTTACTTTTATTATTATTATTATTATTATTATTGTTACTATTATTATTATTATTATTGTTATTTCACTCATCTTAAATGCCAGGACCAACTGCCTAGCCCCGGGCTCCTACGCTTCTCATGGGGCAACGTAGGATTAGATGATGGATGGATGGATGTTATTGTTATTATTATTATTTTTATTATTATTATTATTATTATTATTATTATTATTTTTATTATTATTATTATTATTATTAGTGTACAATATTTCACATTCATCTTAACAGAGCTAAATAAGATCACCTGAAGATAGGAATGAATATATAAATTTAATTGTATATGCCCAGGAGTTGAAGGGTTAAGCTGATGATGCACAAGATTGACACAGTTTATAGTACTAATTGTTGTAGCTTCTCCCCGGTCTGTTTGGCTGAGCAGACCAGTCAACCACAAGGAAGCAGCTGTTTCTGTGGGACCGTCCTGTCAATACGGTACAGCACTTGCATCATGTACTGATCCAGCACCCCCTTCGTGGTCGACAGTGCCTCGCCTGTCTCCCTCTGTCAGTATTTCCCACTTCCTATTACCTCCAGTCTCTCAAATGCAGTGTGTCCAGGCATCTCGAAATGAATGCATCTTGAATTTGGCTCTCTTTGGTATTTTTTTTTTTCTTGGAAGGAACAGTTTGTGGTCTCCTGGCCTTGGGTTCCTTCTTCCTTGCATTAAAAAAAAAAAAAAAGTCCTTCCCATGGTGAGGTGCAGGGAAATATGAGATCTGGCACATGGGTGGATGCTACAACTTCTCCACTAAGGGGCACAGTGTCACCACTTGTAGGCTCCCTCAGTGCCTTAGTACTATCTGTCTATCTGTTGCCAGACACCTTAAACCCATACGGGGTGGCCACAAACAAATCACCTCCATGTCACCCTGTCATCCGCCATTTCACTGCCCTGCTCCCAGCTCACACCCCCCTCTCTCATATACCTCACCACCCCATCCCTCCAACTCATCCTTGGCCTCCCCCTTCCCTCTCCCTCCCTCCACCTCATTCACATACTCTCTCCTTGTCAGTCTCTCACTCTCCATCCCCCCAGCTCACACCCCCCTCTCTCATATACCTCACCACCCCATCCCTCCAACTCATCCTTGGCCTCCCCCTTCCCTCTCCCCCTCCACCTCACTCACATACACTCTCTTCGTCAGTCTCTCACTCTCCATTCTCTCCACATGCCATTTCACTGCCCTGCCCCCAGCTCACACCCCCCTCTCTCATATACCTCACCACTCCATCCCTCCAACTCATCCTTGGCCTCCCCCTTCCCTCTCCCTCCCTCCACCTCACTCACATACACTCTCCTTGTCAGTCTCTCACTCTCCAACCCCCCAGCTCACACCCCCCTCTCTCATATACCTCTCCACTCCATTCCTTCATCTCATCCTTGGCCAGTTCTTTTAAGTTTTCTGATTGGAACATCCCTGCAATATTAGAGGACTTCTTCTTGTTATAAAATCCACTCAGTCATTTCTCTTCAATCATCATCATCATCATCATCATCATCATCATCTGGACCTCCTTTCCCACCCAAGAGCAGGGTGAGGAGTGGTAATGTTCATACAGCCCAAAATTACCCAATCCAATGGGCCACGCTTCCATTCACTCATCATTCAAGCCCCCGGAATCCTGGCTCTATCGGATACGCCAAAAACATTCACCACGTTCTGTAGCTTCACATAAACGGTTCCGATAGAGTCAATCCGGACGCTGCCACGTTAAAAAGGGGCGCCAAAATCCCTGATCATGCACTTCTCCTCACAACATTCATCCAGCCAGCTCGATCTCCTGTCAGTTCCCTAGCCTCACCGACTTCCAAACCTCTCTTCCTCACACACTCCTCCACCATATCTCTCCACCTTCTCCTTGGCCTACCTCGCCTCCTTCTTCAAATTCATCCAGCCAGCTCGATCCCCTGTCAGTTCCCTAGCCTCACCGACTTCCAAACCTCTCTTCCTCACACACTCCTCCACCATATCTCTCCACCTTCTTGGCCTACCCCGCCTCCTCCCTCACTTCGTCACAAGTTAATTATAAAAGAGTTACCCTTCACAATTGCAGGCTGTGTAGAGATTTTTCCAGTTAGTTCTGATTGTTGAGATAAGGGCTTGGTTTAATACACTGGTGTGGACATGAAGAAGTTTTGTTGGGGGTGCTCACCATCCACTCACTCGATGTAATGCTGCTCTCGGGTGACTGTCCTTTCTTCTCTTCCTTCCTTCCTCATGGGGCAATATAGGATTAGCTAATGTATGTATGTATGTAATACTGAGGCTCCTGTGACTCACTCAGTTGAATAATATTGTCTGGTGTTGATTGAAATAGAATGCTAGAGTATTCCCAACCATGACGAGGTTAGAGGTTACAGTATTAATATTCAGGTCCTTTGACTCTGGATGCCTGGCATTTGTTTGAGAAGAATACCAGAGTTGTTCTGTCTGTGAGAAGGTTAAAGCATATTGTACTTCTGTGATTCAGCTGAACAGTCTTGTGGTGTTTGGTGGAGTTATTCTGACCATGAGTGGGTTATTACATTAGATTGATTGGTTGATTTGATGAGGCTTATTATATGGCCCATACCCATCCTTTAACACATGGAAGCATAACACTTTGGCCGCTTTCACACGAGGCCACCGGTGGCCACAGTTAATTGCCTCCCATAGTTTTTAATGGAGCCTTTCATACCAGGCCACTGCAGTTGCCCGGCCAGCAACCAGGTACCGGCAGTGGCTCACTGGCGCAACTAGTGTCTGCCACTGGCGGTTGCTGCCACTCGCTGTAAAGCATTTTTTCAAATTGAAGCATTCCTACGGCGCCACCAGCCACCGGCCCCTTCACACTGGGCCACCAGTGGAGGCCGTCGGTGGCCTCGTGTGAAAGCGGCCGGAGAGATGCACATAGCAGGCCCATTACCTGGATCCAAGATACATTGATTAGCATATCACAGTACAAATATACTCCTGTACATGGTACATATTTAGCCAAGTACACAGTACAAATTTAGGCCTGTATGCAGAACATATTTAGCTTAGTGTGCAGTACAGATTTAGTCCTGTGCATCATTCAAATGTAGCCTTGTGCCATGGCAATACAAATTTTAGCCTGCTTATGAAAGCCAGCTGCCTGGTAGTAGTGGGGCTCGAAGCAGCCACTTGGTCCACTTATGCCAGGAAAAGGCGATGCTTTAATAATTACAGTAATTCAAGTAAATTCAATTACCAGTACCTAAGTCATTAAGAAATATGGATTTTTTTTTTTTTTTTTTTTTTTTTTTTTTTAATGGCATGTGGATGTAATAAAGGAAAAATATTCTCTTGTGACATTGGTTACAAGATTGTGACAGTGTGAGTTAACTTTTACCTGGTGGTGGTGTAGTGGTATGCTGCCTGGCTCTCACCTGAGAGTCCCGGGTTCGATTCTCGGCATATTGGTAATATATTGGATGATTTTTCCTGTGTACAGTACAGGTTTCTCTCTTTGGATTGCTTGGTCTTTGAGGTGGAGCTGAGATTTGTGAATGGTTGCTGTAAATGTATGTGTATTAACTGCTCATATGTCATCTTTTGGGGGTATGCCAGTGTGCTGGTGGTCTTTTTACTGAAAAATTGTAAAGTGCCTTTGGTATGTATAAAGCAGGTTGTGTAAAGTGCCATTGGTACGTATAAAGCAAGTTGTGCAATGTACCATTGGTACCTGTATTGTAAAGCTGATTTGACCACTTCACTCCAATGATATTATTCTTCATACCTTCACATGATTTTGTTTGCCAGAGGACGGGTTAATTGCAGTCTTCATGAAACCATTTAACTTAACAGGTGGTAGGTCCTAAGTTGAAGAAAAGGTCTGGAGGCAGCGTAGCTGTAACAAATTAATGTCAGTGTACAGAAGGGGCTAACAGTTTCCCCCAATTTTCCATCCGTGTTGTATGGGAGAAGTAATGGGACACACCATTGACATATGAGAACATAATGTATGTGGCTGGTATCAGTGGGAGGTCCTCTTCTTGTATGTTCCTATGCTTATGTTACGGTCCTTCTCACATCATATTTGAATGGAATGTACACGTGAGTCCCATTATACAAGTAGGGTAATGGAGGACTGCTCAGATAGCTGATACTAATATGATGGATCAAAATAAAAGGATTACGAAACTTGTATAACGGATTACAGTACATGACTTATGGGGAAAATAGGATTAGGTTAACAGACCTGCTCACATCACTGAATTTAGGCCTAAAGTGCCCATTCGTGTATTGTCAGTTTCTCTTATTCAGGGTTTGTCCACCTATATGTTATGGGTAGCTTGTATATACATATATGATTGGATTCAGTGCTTAAATATTGATTAATTGTAAGTTTCTGGTCAATGCATGTGCTGCGTATCATGCCGATTGTCTAGTAATCAGTCAGTATCCTGATGAATGATTCCCTTTTAATATCCTTAGGAGTTTTTCCACTAAGTGCGTCATCATAGTGTTTTTTGTAAGGACTTCCTTACTTTGTTGGTCATTATTGTTATTCTTTTAAGCATTATCTTCGTTTATCGCTCTTCAGTAAATGGTCTTTAATAGATGTATACTCCCATTATCTGCATCTTTTAAGTATTCTTTGCCTTCTCATATGTAGTCGTGTACATTGTCTTTTTTATCAAGTCCCTTCATGTTGTATTCCTCTTATGTATTATTCTCTCAGATGTTTCACTAGTCATTATGTCCCCCAAGTGGATAAGTAAAAGATAAAGGACAGTACATTTTTTTTATTTTTTTATCCATCTCATACAGTATTACAATTGTTACATGTCTTTGAAGGAACACACAGCAAATCGGAATAGTGTGAAATATTAGTTACCTGCAGACAAAGTTCCTCTTGAGTGCTGGTGCTGAAAAGGTAAGAAAGAGGGGTAGGATGGAAGGAAGACACATTCACACAGTAGTATGTGGAGTGGTGGTGAACCTGGCCAGCTCAGGTCACCCAACACCCACCAGATGGCAGGTCAGGTCAGGGTGGTGAGATGGTCTAGTGTTGAGGGTGGGGGGGGTGTGGTGGTAGTCAGTAGAACTACCACCACACCCTCAACACTAGCCCATCCCCCCACACTGGCCTTCACTGCCATGTGTGGGGCAGGCAGGGTGGTGAGGTGGTCTAGTGTTGAGTGGGGGAGAGGGGGTGGTGGTAGGCCCAAGTGCTGGACTACCACCACACCACTCAACACTAGCTCACCCCACCACACTGACCTGCCCTGCCATGGGTGGTGGTGGTGTGGCTGGAGGCGAGTGAGGCCTGTGTGTGCTGGTACTGTTTGCCTGCCACACAGACTCACTCACACTCCAGCCACACCACCACCACCACTGCTGACTGAGGCTGGTGGGTGTTGGGGAGGGGGGGGACCTGGAGCTGGCCAGGGTGGAGAAGAGAAAGAGTCAAACTGTGAGAGGAAGGAGGAAGCACAGGAGAAGGGAGGTAGAAGGGGCAGAGTGCCCTCTCCCCCCCTCTCCCCGGCCCATCAGGGAGAGGACATTCTGTCCCCGGGTCCTATCTACCCACCCCCTCCCATGCCCCTCCCTCCCAGCCCTCCCTCTCCCTCCCCTCCACAAACCCCACCACTCCACACACCAGGACGAAGAAAATAAGGGACACACACACCAGGAGGAAGGATTTGGGATGAGGATGTCACACATGCACATGAGACAGAACAGTGGCAAGGGAGGACACAAACACGCCAGAAGAGAGAAAGAGGTGTTGAGGGGAAGGTTGGTGATGAAGCTGGTTCCTGGCACCACAGGCTGCTGGGCTGGGCTGCAACATCCAGGACCTGCAAAACAGAGGGATGGGACACGGACAGGGATGAGGGTGGAGGAGAGGATATAAAGGCAGGTGATAGAAGGATGGTAGGGTAACATGAGGTGTATGGGAAAGGATGAAGGAATCCACCACCTGAAACAAGAGAGAACAATGTCAGTCTTTTGAATTATTACCCTAAACTGCAGTATTCAGAAATGTACGACTTTAAAGTCCTCCTTAATCACTCTAATCCAAGGACGCATTTCCAACTTCATTCTTAATACGGCCAGTCGATTTTTACTCAGATTAAGACTTTCTGGCTCTACCAGATAGGTATATGTGAATCTAGATTTTTTTTTTTTTTTGCCTTATCTGATGGAGCCAGGATTTCGAGTGCTTGAATGGTAAGTAAACAGAAATGTGGCCCATTGAACTAGGCAAACTTTGGCTGTCTGGACACTGCTTCACCTCACCCTGCCCTAGGGTTGGAAAGGAGGTCCGGATGATGATGATGATGATGATCATGATTTTAAAAACTGGAGGGGAGCATTCCTTGACCCCTTCACTGATGAAGGTCCTTTCTAAATTCAAAAAATTATCTGGTAGTGCTCCTGAGTAAAAGAGAGATCATCAAACTGCACCAGTTTAAGCTGTTAAAACATCCCCCCACAACACCCATTGTTACTAAGTCAACCACACTCAATGACACAATACCCTCAAGTATCACTAACCTATACCTGCTTTATAATAAACCTTCCTTATAATGCTTCTTATTTTCCATTTCATCTTGTTTGTCAACTCTTCACAATGGTTACCTTTACATGACACTGCTGAATGATCCCCATCATTCTCTCTCTCAGGCAATTTGTTTAAACTACAGTATACAACAACCAGATAAGCATCCCTAACATTTCATCACTGACCATTCAAATCTAAACTATAACCATCTAGTTTACCTTGCACAACCAATGCTTTCATAAGGCCAAAATTACTTAGTGAATTAATTTGGAGAAAATCATAAAGAGGAAGATACAAGTCAATTTTAACACCATACAGACAGAGCTGAAGAGAGGGTGCAATGCATCTTATCTCCAATCTATTAAAAAAAAAAAAAAAAAGCCTCATACAGCAAGAAGACCTTCCTCCAACGTTCCTAATGACTCGCCCACTTGCAGAGTCAGCACTTCAAGGCTAATTCTCTTACCACCTCAATGTGTGTGTGTGTGTGTGTGTGTGTGTGTGTACGTAAGCCCAGACAGCATCACAGGAGTCTATACATGCTGTGTGTGTGTGTGTGTGTACATAAGCCCAGACAGAATTACAGGAGTCTATACATCCTGTGTGTGTGTACACAAGCCCAGACAGAATTACAGGAGTCTGTATATGCTGTGTGTGTACATAAGCCCAGACAGAATTACAGGAGTCTATACATGCTGTGTGTGTGTACATAAGCCCAGACAGAATTACAGGAGTCTATACATGCTGTGTGTGTGTGTGTGTGTGTGTAAGCCCAGACAGCATCACAGGAGTCTATACATGCTGTGTGTGTGTGTGTGTGTGTACGCCCAGACAGCATCACAGGAGTCTATACATGGTGTGTGTGTGTGTGCGTATGTGCGTGCGTGCACACGCTGTTTTGCGTCGTGGACAGTGATAGAACTCTATTGAAGACGGTATCAAAATTTACTTATATTTATTTTTTAAAAAATGCAGAACTTTTTTTTTTTCTACTGTGGACTCCTTCATATAAGGGCACCACTGAGGAGGAATCCCAAATATATATGGAGGAAATGTGCAAATGAGGATGATGTCCCAAACATCAGGCACCAGGACACAGACTGAGGCTCTCTGGTCTCACACAAGCTGACCACAGGAGGGACATCAGCATACTCTGTGGAGTCATCTTACTGGCTATTCTGTGAAACTGTCACTGAGGTGAATGTCATGAGTCCTGTGGAGTGTGGTCATGTTGCTGTCCTGTTACACGTACGGGTGAGCCAAGGGTGTGATGCCCATTAAACACAAATCCTTGTGTGGTCAACTCTGGTCAATCACCTCTGCCAATGGTGCAGAGAAGACCAGAGTACTGCTAAATGCAAGAAGGTATGTGGTTCTTGATGACCTATGAAGCCAGACAATGTCTTTTCATTTTATTCTTGCCATCTCCTAACAATTTTGCTCTGTTTAGGACAGGCTTTTTGAGCAGGATGCCTTTGATAGTTCATTTTCAAACTTTTTTGAAGGCTTCAACATGCTTGAATGCGTTGGCCTTGGTCACCTAATGGCGGCTTTCCATGCTGCTCAATCTCTGGCAGCTTACCTATTCAGTACCTTATCTCCAAGGTCACACTCCACAACCTTGTCCCAGGTCTTTTTCGGTCTACCTCTCACAACCCTACCCCCAACATTAACACTTCTCACTTTCTGCACCCAGTTATCAAACCCCATCCTCTCCACATGCCCAAACCATCTTAATCTACCTCTCCTCATCACAACACGAATACACTCCAGTCCCATCCTACCTCTCAACTCTTCCATTGTAAACCCAGCCCTCCCAGGCCTCGCACTCAGGGACCCACTGCACATCCACCTAATAACTGTCATTTCTGTATGTCTGAGCCTGCGAATATCCTCTTCTTTTACTGCCCAGGTCTCACTACCATACAGCATTAAACTCCTAACACATGCCGCATACAAGGATCCCTTAGCACGGAGGGAGAGCCCTCTCAATGTCAGGAGAGGCAAGAGCTCCCCGAACTTCTTCCAACCACTCCTCACTCTAGCCACAGAGCTGCTCCAGCCCCACCTCTCTACAACATGTTTCCCAAATAACAAAACTCTTCCACACACTCAAGAGATTCACCAGCAAGTTCAATCCTTTCACGCCTGACAATCTCCACCTG
The DNA here is from genome assembly GCF_032717465.1 of Coenobita brevimanus. Lineage (NCBI taxonomy): Eukaryota > Metazoa > Arthropoda > Malacostraca > Decapoda > Coenobitidae > Coenobita > Coenobita brevimanus. The sequence continues at coordinate 18,036,994 of NC_137057.1, read as the reverse complement.
CTCTCCCCGACACGCCGTACACATAAAATCAGCATTATCTCGCAGTCTACCTCTACTACCACTACATCTCTTGTGCACCCATTTATCACAGAGAGTGCACAAGATGGAATTACTTCCCATGCCCCTGTGGCACAACACACATGGCCACTCTCCCTCTTCTTTGACAGTACCAGCCCTGGACACCATCACTTTTGTTTTATCTGCATTTACTCTCAAGCCCTTGTCAAATCTTATTCTTCAGGGCTGCCTTCAACTGACTAGTCTATCTATCTATCTATTGCCAAGTGCCTTAATCCCGTAAGGGGTGGCCACAAACAAACTGCCTCCATGTCGCCCTGTCCCCTGCCATTTCACTGCCCTGCTCCCAGCCCACACACCCCTCTCTCATATACCTCTCCACTCCATCCCTCCATCTCATCCTTGGCCTCCCCCCCTCCACCTGACTCACATACACTCTCCTTGTCAGTCTCTCACTCTCCATCCTCTCCACATGGCCAAATTGACTAGTGAAGAGTGAAAATGCCAATATATACCACTGCCAAATCTCCCCTTACTCAACACTACTGAATCCAATCCATCATTCTATCTCAGGCTGCATCTAACCCTGCCACTCCCTCTCTGTACACAACACTTCTAAAGCCTATCCACCAATCTAAATCTGCCTATGTCTAAATTACCTCTAAACTCTTGAAAAACGTCCACAATGTCTTCACTCACCTATGTCTAAACTGCCCCTTTTTTCACCACAATTCTGAATCCCATCCAATACACTGTCTACGGCCATCTACAAATACAGCCTTCTTTACACCACTATTTTGAAACCTGTCTGTCATTCTGTCTATGCAACCAACGGGAAAACTCAGCAAAAAGTCTCTGTCTAGCTATCTATTGCCAGACGCCTTATTCCTGTTAGGGGTGGCCACAAACAAATCGTCTCCATGTCGCCCTGTCCCCTGCCATTTCATTGCCCTGCTCCCAGCTCACACCCTCCTCTCTCATATACCTCTCCACTACATCCTTCCACCTCTTCATTGGCCCCCCCCCTCCCTTTCCCCCCCCTCCACCTCACTCACATACAACTCTCCTCATCAGTCTCTCATTTTCCATCCTCTCCCCTTTGGCCTCCCTCTCCCTCTCCCACCCTCCACCTCACGCACATACTCTCCTCGTCAGTCTCTCACTCTACATATGGCCAAACAAATAAAAAACCATGAAGTATATTGCTCCACGGTCTTCAAATAACACCAACAACCTCCCTATCCCCTGAGAGGCGGATGGTGGAATGCTGGTGGACAACTTTCAGCCAGCAGTCCACTGGGTTCATGTTGAGTGGAGCCTGGGACCACCACAACAACAGTACCCTACACCCATCACCACAATCCTACTTTCAAAGTCAAATTCAGGGCAACGTATTTAGACACATTGAGGTGGTTTGGCCATGTGGAGAGGATAGAGAGTGAGAGACTGACGAGGAGAGTGTATGTGAGTGAGGTGGACGGGGAGAGAGGGAGGGGGAGGCCAAGGATGAGATGGAGCGTTGTGGTGTGGATGTGGATGTGATAGGAAGCGTTAGGAGGAACACACTGAGGTGGTTTGGCCATGTGGAGAGGATGGAGAGAGAGAGACTGACGAGGAGAGTGTACGTGAGGTGGAGGGGAAGAGAGGGAGGGGAAGGCCAAGGATATGATGGCGGGATGGAGTGGAGAGGTATATGAGTGAGCAGGGTGTGAATTGGGAGTGGGGCAGTGAAATGGCAGGGGACAGGGTGATGTGGAGGCGATTTGTTTGTGGCCACCCCGGATAAGGGATTAAGGCGTCTGGCAATAGATAGATAGATATTTAAACTGTGATATCAAATGTTGTTCTATCTATATCTATCTATCTATAGCCTGACACCCTAATCCCGCAAAGGGTGGCCACAGACAAAACGCCTCCAAGTTGCTCTGTCACTCACCATTTGACTGCCCTCCCCCCAACTTACTCCCCCTCCCTCATATACCTCTCAACGCTATCCCTCCACCTCATCCTCGGTCCCCCCCCCCTCCCTCCACCTCACCCACATACACCCTCTTAGTCAGTCTTTCATTCTCCATTGTCTCCACATGTCCAAACCACCTCAGTGTGTTTCATCACATTTAATTTTACTATCATCACCTTACTAACCCATTTCAACCTGAAGAAATTATATATATGTCATCCTTAACACCTGATTTTCTTCTATTTATGCAACTGCTTGAAATGAGGGTTAAATACTGCCCTCATAACCCCTTCCTAAGCTGAGTAAAACTGTCTGGAGGTCATCATCATCATCACCACCATTATCATCATCATCATCCGGACCTCCTTTCCCATCCTAGGACAGGGTAAGGAGCAGCAACATCCAGACAGCCCACGTTTGCCAAATTCAAAGGGCCACGCTTCGATTCACTCATCATCCAAGCCCACGGAATCCTGGCCCTATCTGATACGCCAAAAACTTTCACCACATTCTGCAGCTTCACATAAACGTATCCGAGTCAATTCGAACGCTGTCTCGTTAAAGAGAGGTGTCTGAAGTTACTAGGAATAAACCAACGTCATTTCAGTGAAGAGTTAACTGGTCTATCTGAACACTGGATATGACTCTGCTGCCACACCAGTAGCTTTTTCTTTCAGCTTCTATGAAATTACAGTTCAAATGGTTCCTGTTAACTAAGGATGTGATTTTCCTCTTCTAGTACAAGGTGTGTCTGGTATTTTAAAATGTGTTAAACTAAGTAAATAAAGAAATAACCTGCTAATTACTATATAAAAACAAGATGTAACTCACCACAGTGCTGGAGTGTTCCTTCAAAGAGTTACTGCAGCAAACTTGCCATTAGGAAAACAGTTTGACACAAGTACGAGATGGATTATTTGGATGAATCAACACACAATGACATATATAAGTAGAAATTCAACTTGGTGTACAGCTTAATTTTATCTTAAGTTTACGAGTCCAATGGTGCTGTAAGAGGATGCCTTCATGGGAGGTAGTGTAGTCGCGGCGCACGGCTCTTGAGGTTGTCATCATCGTACCCTGCCAACCTACCATTCAAAAGTGCGTCTGATTTCATATTATACACGAATCATATTATCATGCACAAATATATTATACGCAAATATTATTATCCATCCATCCATCCATCCTCTAATCCTATGTTGCCCCATGAGGAGCGAAGGAGCCCAGGCTAGGAAAGTTGGTCCTGGCATTTAAGATGAGAGCGATTACACAAACGTATGATACATGAATCACATGCTCTTCATATTATACATAAAATCAGCCGCACTGCTGAGGGGTAGGTTGGCAGGGCACGATAATAACAACCTCAGAGTCGCGCGCCATGACTACAGTATAACCCAGAAGCAAATCTGCCCAGATGTACAAATTTCCTTCAATGCCCTCCCTATACACTGACAGGATGATGGTGGACTGCAGTAGGAGGGTAAATTCAACAGGCAGTGCACCAGGATCACATTCAGATTAGCCTGAAGCCACAACAACAATTCAGTACTTCATAAATAAGGGTATAAAGCTGTAAGTGTTGATTCATCCTTTACAAAGTCAATATAAGTGAGTAATTTTTTTTTTACAAGCAGGTGATGGCTTCTTGAACTCCCTCTTCCACTGTTCCAGCCACAGTCAGGCCAGGTACATATCCAACGGTCCTATTCTGAGCTTGATAGACACCACAACCTGTAAAGATAAAATATTAACATTAGTTACTATCATTAGACTGAGGATGAGGTGGAGGGATGGAGTTGAGAGGTATATGAGGGAGGGGGGAGTGAGTTGGGGGGAGGGCAGCCAAATGGTGGGTGACAGAGCGACTTGGAGGCGTTTTGTCTCCGGCCACCCTTTGCGAGATTAGGGCGTTGGGCTATAGATAGATAGATAGATAGACTATTATCAAGATGCAAAAACCTATGGATGGGGCGACAGGGAAGAAAGCAAGGGAAGGGAAAGCACAACAAAGGAAAATCTATCATCATCATCAACAACAGCAACATGACCTTCCTTCCCACCTAAGAATGGGGTGAGGCACTGTCCAACAAAGGCAAAGGTGACCAGCCTCACTTTCCCCTGAGTGGTATTACGTGGGCAACAAACCCCAATCATCCCTCAGACGGAAACCCATACGGCTGGGCTATTCAACAACTCTAGAAGTCAGGCCGAATTATGAAACTCAGATTAACAGAAGGGCCATACATTATTTCACCTGTATTTCTTCCCTCTACCTAAACACTCATACACAGAAAGAAACGAGAAATTCATGTAGCTATTATTGGCATTTACATTTTCTAGTACATACATAAATAACAATGCATAACTTTCTCTTTTAGGCTTCTTTATGTGTTTCTCAATCTTCTGACTTGGTGAAAGGGCCAAAGAAAATTGACTCAAGGGCTGGGTTTGGGCTGTGGGCTGCCAGTCGAACAGCCCTGCCATACAAGCTGCAACTGGTTAACGTGCCTGAACCCACTACACCACCAGGCACCATTTGGTTATATGGTTACCACCCAACACAGTAAATGGATTCCTGGATTGTACGGAATCATCTGGCCTGTCACTTAGTGTAAGGTCAAACTCCATCACATAATTAATACCCATTTCACCACCCTACCCATAACAAGTCTCCCCATATACCCATACCATATACGCACAGAGTCTTATCTCCCCATATACCCATACCATATACGCACAGAGTCTTATCTCCCCATATACCCATACCATATACGCACAGAGTCTTCTACCCTATTATCAACAAACTTCCTTACTCCGCATCTTTCACAAATCACATTATTTCTTATCCCATCCACTCCCTGTACCCTCCACCCATTCCTCAATAACCAAACAACAAGTACACACCATAAGAGTACATGTAACACTTCATTCTTCCCTAATAAATAACCGAGTGCATGCTTACCCATACATGTTTCATCGTGGGGTGGTGGCCAGCATGGGTCTCCAGTGATACTAGGTAGAAGACAGGTTGTTATCTGGGTGTTCAACCATGACTGCATTATATACTGGCCTGTATGACAAATAAATAAATTAATAATAATAATAATAATAATAATAATAATAATAATAATCCACCCATCATCCAATCCTACGTTGCCTCATGAGGAGCGTAGGAGCCCGGGGCAAGGCAGTTGGTCTCGACATTTAAGATGAGCGTGACCAGCCTCACTCATCCCTGAGTGGCATTACATGAGCAATCAACCCCAACCATCCCTTGGATATAAACCTTCACCGGCTCAATCCGATTGGAGCGCAGTAATTACCCACTAAACCACCAGGCGCCAAAATTTGGTTATATGGTTACCACCCAGCGTAGTAAATGGTTTTGTGGTGTACAGGAAACCGTTTGGCATGTCATTCCGTGTAGTCACCCACAGGCAGAAGGAAGAGGAAAGAATGAAGGAAAGACAGACAGAAGAGAGAGTGTAAAGTCACCCACAGGCAGGAGGAGGAGGAGGAAAGAATGAAGGAAAGAAAGACAGAAGAGGGAGTGTAAAGTCACCCACAGGCAGAAGGAAGAGGAAAGAATGAAGGAAAGAAAGACAGAAGAGGGAGTGTAAAGTCACCCACAGGCAGAAGGAAGAGGAAAGAATGAAGGAAAGAAAGACAGAAGAGGGAGTGTAAAGTTACCCACAGGCAGAAGGAAGAGGAAAGAATGAAGGAAAGAAAGACAGAAGAGGAAGTGTAAAGTTACCCACAGGCAGAAGGAAGAGGAAAGTATGAAGGAAAGAAAGACAGAAGAGGGAGTGTAGAGTCACCCACAGGCAGAAGGAAGAGGAAAGAATGAAGGAAAGAAAGACAGAAGAGGGAGTGTAAAGTTACCCACAGGCAGAAGGAAGAGGAAAGAATGAAGGAAAGAAAGACAGAAGAGGGAGTGTAAAGTTACCCACAGGCAGAAGGAAGAGGAAAGAATGAAGGAAAGAAAGACAGAAGAGGGAGTGTAAAGTTACCCACAGGCAGAAGGAAGAGGAAAGAATGAAGGAAAGACAGAAGAGGAAGTGTAAAGTCACATGTAGGCAGGAGGAGGAGGAAAGAAAGAAAGAAGAAAATGGAAGGAAAGAAGGATGGAGGAGAGGACAGGGCAGACACCCGAGAGCAGCACTACATTGAGTGAGTGGATGGTGAGTGCCCCCAACTACCAATAATAATAATAATAATAATAATAATTAGTGGTAGGTGGGGGTGCTCACCATCCACTCAATGTAGTGCTGCTTTGGATGTCTGCCCTTTCCTCTCTTCCTTCCTCTTCTGACTTTCCTCATCCTTCTGCCTGTGGGTGAGATTACAAACCCTCTTCTGTCTTTCTTTCCTTCATTCTTTCCTCTTCCTTCTGCCTGTGGGTGAGATTACAAACCCTCTTCTGTCTTTCTTTCCTTCATTCTTTCCTCTTCCTTCTGCCTGTGGGTGAGATTACAAACCCTCTTCTGTCTTTCTTTCCTTCATTCTTTCCTCATCCTTCTGCCTGTGGGTGAGATTACAAACCCTCTTCTGTCTTTCTTTCCTTCATTCTTTCCTCTTCCTTCTGCCTGTGGGTAACTTAACACTCCCTCTTCTGTCTTTCTTTCCTTCATTCTTTCCTCTTCCTTCTGCCTGTGGGTAACTTTACACTCCCTCTTCTGTCTTTCTTTCCTTCATTCTTTTCTCTTCCTTCTGCCTGTGGGTAACTTTACACTCCCTCTTCTGTCTTTCTTTCCTTCATTCTTTCCTCTTCCTTCTGCCTGTGGGTAACTTTACACTCCCTCTTCTGTCTTTCTTTCCTTCATTCTTTCCTCTTCCTTCTGCCTGTGGGTGACTCTACACTGAGTGACAAGCCAAATGGTTTCCTGTACACCAGGAAACCATTTACTGCACTGGGTGGTAACCATATAACCAAATTATGGTGCCTGGTGGTTTAGTGGGTAATTAAGGCACTCCAATCGGATTGAGCCGGTGAAGGTTTATATCCAAGGGATGGTTGGGGTTTGATGCTCATGTAATGCCACTCAGGGATGAGTGAGGCTGGTCACTCTCATCTTAAATGTCAGCACCAACTTGCCTAGCTCCGGGCTCCTATGCTCCTCATGGGGCAACAATGGATTAGATGATGAATGAATGAATGAATGATAATAACATCACCAACAATATTAAAAATGTTCATCATTAACATCCTAGCACATCTCACCACATTCAAGGGGCATGAAACCTCCAGAAAAAGGAATCATCATCATCATCAGGGGCAGATCCAGGATTATTTCTGAGGTGCTGCCCCAGTCACTCTCCAAAGTAAGAAGGGCCTGACATTCCCTTTCTCTCCACCAGCCACGTAGCTGCCATTTTTCAACCAAACAGGGCTTGTATCACATTTGTATGGGAAAAATCATCAAGACAGTAAAAGATTCAGTCTATAGGGTGTGTATGTGGAGAGAATGAAGAATGAAAGACTGACTAAGAGGGTGTATGTAGGTGAAATGGAGGGAGGGAGGGGAGACCAAGGATGAGGTGGAGGGATGAAGGGGAGAGGCATATGAGGGAGGGTGGTGTTAGCTGGGAGAGGAGGGCAGTCAAATGGTGGGTGACAGGGTGAATTGGAGATGTTTTGTCTGTGGCCACCTTTTGTGGGATTTATAGATAGATCGATAGATAAAGTGGCTCATCCATCCATCTATCCAATCCCACGTCGCCCCACAGAGGAGCGTAGGGACCCGAGGCTAGGCAAGTTGGTCCTGACATTTGAGTAGAGTGGTATTGTATGTTAATTTTCAGTGTGACGGAGAAGGTGTTGCCTGGCCAGCATGAGGAACACACCTGGATCTGCCCATCATCATCATCATCAATTATCTTCATTATCATCATCATTATCACCACCATCATCATCATCATCATCATCACCACCATCATCATCATCAATCATTACCATCACCATCAAACATCACTTCCCATCACCATTATCAATCACCATCATCATCATCATCATCATCAATGTGACCTCCTTTACCAGCTAAGGATGGTATTAAGCAGGACCCAGAAAAACAATGAAGGGGAAAGCACAAAAGAGGAACACCTATCACATGCAAACCCAGTGATAGGGGCCAGACACTCATCTTCTCACCATTCCAGCCACCGGAATCCTGGCTTCATCTCAAAGGCCTAATTATGCACCTCACATTACCTCCAAGTATTAAATTCATCTACTATCTATCTATTGCCAGATGCCCCAAACCTGTAAGGGGTGGCCACAAACAAAGAGCCTCCATGTCGCCCTGTCCCCCGCCATTTTGCTGCCCAGCTCCCAGTTCACACCCCCCATTCTCATATACCTCTCCACTCCATCCCTCCATCTCATCCTTGGCCTCCCCCTCCCTCTCCCCCCCTTCCACCTCACTCACACTCTCCTCATCAGTCTCTCACTCTCCATCCTCTCCACATGGCCAAACCACCTCAGTGTGTTCCTCCTAATGCTTCCTACCACATCCACACCACAACGCTCCCTCACTTCTTGTACACCTTCACCTACTACCAATCCCAAACAATTACATTCCACTACAGTACACAGACATCCCTCCGTTCCCTCCCTATCCCCCCAAAGGATGATGGTGGACTGCGGAAGACTAGCAACTTTGGTCTGCCATCCACTGCGTTCACACCACTATGCCAACTACTGATATGCAACCCTCTGACTGTGGTTATATACACATAAAACTTTGATACATATTAGAGTAAAATGCAGTCTCAGTCTCTCTCTCTCTCTCTCAACACACACTAGAGTAAAATGCAGCCTCTCTCTCTCTCTCAACACACACTAGAGTAAAATGCAGCCTCTCTCTCTCTCTCAACACACACTAGAGTAAAATGCAGCCTCTCTCTCTCTCAACACACACTAGAGTAAAATGCAGCCTCTCTCTCTCTCAACACACACTAGAGTAAAATGCAGCCTCTCTCTCTCTCTCTCTCTCTCTCTCAACACACACTAGAGTAAAATGCAGTCTCTCTCTCTCAAGCAATTCGCCCTTTTATGTGTTACTTCTGATTTTCTTGTCTCAATTCTCACCCTTCCATCATCCACACTACCTCTCTCTCTCCAGCAATTCGCCCTGTTACATGTCACTTATTATTTTCTTGTCTCAATTCTCACCCTTCCATCATCCACACTGCCTCTCTCTCTTCTCTCTCTCTTCACATTTCTCGTAAATTAAATCCCAGGACGCCATATCACCAGCAAAATTACACTATACTTCTTTCTTATGGAAAAAAATACCACACTCTCCATTCTTACCTGTAATGTTCCAGCCTTAGGTGAGTCAGGAAGGGTCTGGTGATGCCTTTTAAGATACTGTACAAGTTTACACCATGAACTGCATCTCTCTGTGTCAAATACCCCACCAATCTGTAAAATAAATACAAGTTAATTACAGTAATAAATGTTCATATGTGGAGAGAATGGAGAATGAAAGACTGACTAAGGGGGTGTATGTAGGTGAAGTGGAAGGAAGGAGAGGGAGGGGGAGACCGAGGATGAGGTGGAGGGATGGCGTTGAGAGGTATATGAGGGAGGGGGGAGTGAGTTGGGGGGAGGGCAGTCAAATGGCGGGTGACAGAGTGACTTGGAGGTGTTTTGTCTGCAGCCACCCTTTGCGGGATTGGGGCGTCAGGCTATAGGTGGACAGACAGGGAATAAAAAATAAATAATATTCATGGTTTTCCTAATCCTGCTCTCCACTACCTTCAGTGTATGGGTTATTAATGCTTCTGTGCGCCTAGCTTATATGACTGTAAACCCAGTGACTACAGCCGATGTTGACCTTCTGTAGGATTAGGTGGTTGCATGAGCTTATCAAAGGTCTGAATGGGGCAGGAACAGAAAGCAGAAGTACTACAACTTGTCAAGAAATAAAGTGATTTAGAGAGAATGGAAGACAGAAGTGTGAAAAAAAAAAGTTTGAAAATATATCAAGAATGGAGAAGAGAGACTGAGGGAGAAGAAAGGGTGTATGATAACAGAACAACTTCAGTAATATTGTTTAAGTGTAGGTCAAACAATGTGAGTTTTAAAGGACTGGCATAGGTTTAAAAATGATGAGACAAGTTGTGACATGTGTGGAGGAGAAAGAAAAGACCTGATGCACTTCATTACGTAGTGTCCAGCCTATGTGGCAGAAAGATGGAAATGCGCAAGACTTCAACGGCCTTATGAAGAAGTGGAACAAGGTACTGTATAGGAAAATTTTTATTTGACAGTGACAGTATAGGAGAGATAAAGAGAACACTACACAATTTTTGGAAAATAGGGGAAGGAAGGGTTCAGGAACTAACTGAAAAAAAAAAAAATCTATCTATCTATCTATTGCCAGACGCCTCAATCCCGTTTGGGGTGGCCACAAACAAATCGCCTCCATAAAAGGAAAGAAAACAGAGAAGAAAAAAAACAGGAAAGAATAATCAGAAGGCCACATCAGGGACTGCCACTGCAAAGAAATTACGCCTATCAACTGAGCCGAACAGAGGATGGTAAATCTTCCTCTATCATTTAAAATATGAAATCATAAGAAATGGAAAAATCCGAACCAAGTATCATTTTAAGGAATTACATAAAGCGGGAAAACACAAACATGCCAACCAAACTGCTGAATATTAATAAAACCTTAAAGAAAAAAAGAATGAAAACTAAGGAAATGATGCTATATATATCCTTTGCAGCTAAACTCAGCATCTTTCACAGTGCTAACCTATGCACTGCTTGGACCCGAACCTTGTGATATATTTTAGCACAGCAGTACAGTACATTCATGCTGGCACTGTGCATTTTAACCGAACCTCCTCAAGTTTCCCTGCACCTTGCTGTGGGGATAACTCTACCACAAGGGGACGCCGCATCCCTACACAGTATATGATATGTACCTACAGAACAACCCCATAGAAGCAGCTGATTTCCTATGGTTGATGGGTTTGCCTGACTTCTGGTTCAACAGGGTCATGTTTATACAAGCCTAAGGTTTGCAATTACTGCAAACTGTATTACCCTTACAACTACTACTATTACTACAACTACTACCGCTTTCACTACTACTATTACAACCAATAATAAGAATGACGATGAAAATATATGATAGAGAAATAAAACCAAATGAATGGCACAAGGCATACATAAAAAATATATATAAGGGAAAAGGTAACAAGAAAGATTTAAACAATTATAGAGGACTGATACTGAACTCACACCTGATGAAAATGATGGAGAAAATAATAGAAATGAAGGAGACAGAAAAGCTGGAGAATATGAGTGATTACCAGTGCGGGGCAAGGAAAGGAAAATCAGTAAGGGAACATCATTTTTTTATAAGAAATATTATTGAAGAAGCACAACAGAAAAAGAAAGAAATAACAGCAGTATATTTTGATGTATCAAAGTGCTTTGACAAAATGGTATTAAAGGAAGTAATGAAGGAGTTATGGCTAAAGGGAATAAAGGGTAAAAACTGGAGAATGATATATGAAATTAATATGAAAAATGAATTGATACCTATGACAGAAATTGGGGAATGTAAAGGAGTGTATGTACAGGAGATGATAAGACAGGGATCAGTGCTAGGGGCCAAAATAAGTTCAATAATTATGGATTCACTAAGCAGAATGATGAGGGAAAAAGAAAGTAATTGGAAAATAGGAAATGTAAGGATAAGCCCATTAATATTTCAAGATGATATCATGGCAATAGAGGAAAATTACAAAATACAGGATACAATAAACACAATTGAAGTATTTCTAAAATTAAAAAGACTAGAAATTAATGAACATAAAACAAAGCAATCAGCATTAGTAGGCAAGGGAAAAAGAGTAAAAATAAATGGTAAAGAAATTGTAAGAACACAAAGTCATAAGTACCTGGGAATAATTATACAAGAAAAAGGGAAACAGAATATTAAAGTGGAAAATATGATAAATAAAGCAAGGGTAGCAGCAAATGAATGTATTAACATCATAAACAGAAAAGAACTGAGAAAAAGTAGAATTAAAATAGGGCTAAAATTATTTAATACTTGTGTATTACCGATAATGTTGTTTGGAGGGGAAAGTGGGAAAACATTAAGAGAAGAAGAAAAGACAGCTGTAAATAATGTTGAGACTCAGTACTTAACAATATTAATCAAGGTACCAGGGACAACACCGAAATGTGCTTTATTATATGAAACACAGGAAGTATAAATAGAACACAAAATTAATCAAAGAAAACTTGAATATTACATTGAACTCAAGAATAGGGAAGAAGACGCTGTTGAAGTAAAGACGAGAAAACAGTGTGAAGATTTTGAAAGAGAGTACGTGAGAGAAATAAAAGACATTAAAGAAAAGTACAGCATACCTGAAGACTTAGAAACATTAGAAGAGAGAGTGGCAAAAAGGGTAATAAAAGAAAAAATAATGACAAAAAATAAAGAAGAAATTTGTGAAGACATGAGAAAAGGGAGTAAGACAAAGGAATCAGTGGAACAAGAAATAGGCCAACAGAGATACCTAGAGGAAATAGAGTTTGAAAGCGCAAAGATTATATTTTTTATTCGAACCAGAATGCTAGAAGTGAAGGAAAATTATAAGAAAAAGTATGAGCCTAACCTTATATGTGACATGTGCCAAGAAGAGAATGAAAATCAGCATCATTTATTCATATGTGAAGCATACGAAGATTTAACAAGAGAAATTAAAGGAAAAGAATCAATAACAGAAATACTAAAACAAAATGAATTACAGGTTGTAGCAAATACAGTGGGCAGAATAATGAAACGAAGAGAAGTAATTATGAATATAAGGAGCAACATAGAAATGAACAATAGAGACTGAGAAAAAATAAAAAAATAATAAATAAATAAATAAATAAATAAGCCATCTTGTTTAAAGACAAGAACTCCCGGATGGGAGTAGGCGCCAACAACAACCACCACCACCTTCACCATCACCACTAGTACTACAACACAAACTCTGAAACCTGAAATGCTTGGGCCCAAAGGCTTTACGGAACTGGAATATTTTGGAAAGCAGAATCATATAAGAAAATTACACCATAAGTAAAATACAGAACCATGACCAATAAATGCAATGAAGTATGTTATGCTAATGGTATAAGCCTAATATCTCTTGCGTTTGTTGCTGCTGTTGCCGCCCCCACTCCCATCCATGAGTTCTTGTCTTTGAACATAATGGCTTTCTCTATTTCATTTTTTTGTCTCTATTGTTCATTTCTATGTTGCTCCTTATAATCATAATTACTTCTCTTCATTATATTATTCTGCCCACTGAATTGTTATATCTGTTCACAAACTCCTGTCTTTTAATATGCTGTACACTGATTATGTGAGGCCAGATATCAAGGTAAATTTTTCCAGGTTGCCAATACACCCCCTACGCTGTGCAGTACATTTTTCAGGACCCAACCTAACCTAAACTAACCTAACCTGCTGCCTGCTGCTGTGGAATGCTTACCTTCGTTATTTTTTTTTATAGGCTAAGAACGGGATTGAGGCATCTGGCAATAGATAGATAGATAGATAGAAGAAGGCATCAAAGGCCAGGAACAAGCAATAACTGTTCCTTCCAAGAGAAAAACAAAATACAAGAGAGCCAAATTCAAGACCTGATCATTTCGAGATGCCAGGACACACTGCGTCTCATACTATGCGTTTATGGTGGCAATATCCCTGAACTGCATATTGGCAACTTGTAAAATAACACCAACACCCTTCTACAGCATGAAAAAATCTATTGTGGGCACTGGAAGCTTTTGAAAACTGGATATTGAGATTTAGCAGCATTTACTACTACTACTACTATTACAACTACTACTACTAATCAATGTTCAGCAGGCACTGTAAGGGATATATTTTACCTTTAACAGCATGAAATGTGAGCTTGCTGGACGTATAATGACTTCCTGAATATTAACCAATTTACTCCATTTTAAGGACGCCTGTTTCGTCTTTGAGCACCTTCTAAGCTTGAGTCAGTCTTTATGCATCACACGTATGTTCCTGTTAGTAAAAATATGGCCACTATAATAATTATCGAGAAGTACAAAAAAATTCTCTCGGGGCATTACAACTCAGCCCAGCGTGAGGTGAATCTAGCTGGGTATGTTGGTTTCTCACTTTTCCTGCCATATAATCCTTCACAGCATATTTTACGCTTACTCTAAATCATCACCAGACACACACTTACCTTTACTTGTGAATACAGAGCCACAGGGCATGACAACAGCGCCAAAAAGACCAATTAATGTAACTTCTTTTCCCAGCCGTCCCTTCCCCTGCAACACACCATACTCCAACGTTTGGTAAAATATATAAGCGTCATTTACAGGAACCTTAACCTAATTCTTTTTTGCTTTACTTTTTCAAATCAAATTAAAAAAAATAAGAAGAAAATGTGGGAAAATCGCCAAAACAGCCCTTTCAATATTTTATACGAATATTCCCTCAGCATGCTCTTGCTACGTGGCGCTTTTGGCTGAGTAAAATGGTTTGGAATAAAATACTAGAGTTACCTAGACCATAAGAGGGTCAGTGGAGACAATATTACCATTCTCAGGCTCCAATATTGCAATGTCAGGTTAATTCCTAGCATTAGATGAATCAGAACAAATTTGTTTCGATATGCGAGGATCAAGGACTAAAGAGTTTACAGTGGAAGATCTTTAAATATTATTTACTCACAAATAAATGCAATGAAATGGATATGGAGACCCAGTGCTGTCATATTCTGTCAACAGACTACGTGAAATAAGCTGCAAAAGGACGATAACCTCCACATTGCTAGTTTTACGTTACGTTAACCCGAAAATAACCGTTTCTTTAAAAGGTTTTATATTAGAAAACGTGGTAAATAGCGGCATATAGGGGTAACAATGACAAAAACCGTTAAGGTCCTATAATAGGTAAAGGTAGAGATGGGGGCAGACATGAAGCTCTTAGTTGCAATGCTCATCTCCATAACATTTAACCTTTGAGCCTGTGGTGGGTTATTCACCCAATACCCTGGGATACATGGCTACTACATAGTCCTGGACTCCTGGTTACCATAGTTAGCTCCCGTAGGTGTTACCCTAGGTAGGCTACTCATTTTACATACCAACCTACAAAGGGTGGACGAACATCTGAGGCGTGACGCCACCTGCCCACTCCAAGATTCAGATCCTGGCATTAACAGGCTGGCAGCTTCGCAGTCAGTAAAGCTATATAACCACTCAGGCACTGCGACAAGATCCAGCAATGATAAATAAAAGTTGAACACTAACAACCGTACAAGTACTTAAAATCCTAATGCTGTTTTCTCCTAGTATTAATGTATGGGCTAGCAGGTAGTTGCTGTACTTCCAGCCTGTATTATTACAGGCTTAAGCTGATCAACAGTTCACCATCCTCTTCAGGGGATAACGAAATGGTTGGTTGAGGAATGTTTGTATATCCAGGCAGCTGAGCAACCTGGTTCATCAGTGCTACCACATGAAGGCATCCCTCTCCAGCACCAGAACTGAAACAAAAATGGTACCAGGCCACCACGCTTTACTCCTTTCGAGGTGTGGGGACTGAAAGGCAACGCTACTGTAATAGTCTGGTATTATCAAAGGTGGATGAGCAGCTTACCTCTCTTGATGGCATTATGACTGATAAACCTCCACTCACCTCACAGCGATAACCAAGGCCAACACTCCAACTGGAACGTTATATCCACTAGACCACAATTATCATCATCCAGACCTCCCTTCCCAAGAAAGAAAGAGAGAGAGAGAGAGAGAGAGAGAGAGAGAGAGAGAGAGAGAGAGAGAGAGAGAGAGAGTTATAAAAAGCAAATCTAGTCCAACTTAATGAGCCACACATCCATTCACTCATCATTCAAGCTCCTGGAATTCTGGTTTCGCCTGATACAGTAGGTCAAAAAACATTTTACACATAGTTTCACGACAAAATTATTCTCAATTCTTTAAAAAAATGGAGAAGTGCTTGGGCATATAGGATTTTGAGGGGCTGGGAGGAGGTGGAAAGTGTGAGTAGTGTTTATATAAGGAATCTGTGCAGAATGTGATGTGGCAGTGGGGTTAAAAGGGGTACGTAGGTGAAGAGAACAGTGTGGTGGAAGGAGGAGCTGAAGAAGTGTTGTAAAGAGAAGGAAGCTTATAGAGACTGGATGGCATGTAGAAGAATTTGAGGACAGTGTGAGAGAGAGAGAGAGAGAGAGAGAGAGAGAGAGAGAGAGAGAG
Source organism: Coenobita brevimanus (assembly GCF_032717465.1). Classification (NCBI taxonomy): domain Eukaryota; kingdom Metazoa; phylum Arthropoda; class Malacostraca; order Decapoda; family Coenobitidae; genus Coenobita; species Coenobita brevimanus. Next base: position 18,020,729 of record NC_137057.1, on the reverse strand, counting down.
AGAGAAACCTGAGTGTACAATGAAGGATATGTAACTTTAATCCTAATCATGACAAGGATAACAAAGGTCAAAATCTCCCAACGAACACTTTTATTTTCCCCAAATGGAATTACACCAACTCAAACACTGGTGCTCAATACAACAGATCCATGACAGCCAACCTAATTAAAAAGTAGTTATAGTTATTTCATTTAATCCCTTGAATCCAATTATGTATTTTTTTTCCACTTTATTTTTGCTACCTGCAGATGATTTTTCAGATGAGGGGGAACGTTTTAGACCTGGAGGGGTTAAATGTATCTATAATTAACTCTCACTTTAAATCCTTCCAAATCTGACTATCATCAGAAAATAGCATGAATGGAGCTAAATATACATCACCAGAGTAAAACGGTTGGAGGTTTCCTTTAGAACAGTATCATTACCTTCCCCCTTATATTTTGTGTGTGTCTGATCCTGGGTATAAACTTAACAGCCTGTTCCCTTAGGCATAGCAAATCTTTGTGGACTAACTGTATTGGAGAGTCAGTGTGGAGGAGTTTTGTTATTTGGGGGACATGTTATGTGCTGGAGGTAGGGCTAGAGCTAGCTCTGTGGCTAGGGTAAAGCCCCATCCACACTAGGGCTCATGTTGCACGCTATGCTGCGCATAAAGTTGCCCAACTCGTATTACTGAGGCCAGTGATGTCCTCATGGGTACAATGGGCGATGCATTCCAGTTACTGCTGAGCTGCAAGAGGAGGAGGATTGATACCAACACTGCAGCAGTTCAAGAGACTGTTTATGTTGACCACTGTGGCACTGTGTTGTACCAAAAAATATAAAGAATAGGAATAAGCAAATGTGGTGCCATCAGTGGCTGTCTCAATGTAATGTCAGAGGGAATTCAGATTACTGTGGGCATCACAGCGTGTGCTGGCACCATGAAATGCCCCTTGGCCAGATTTCCCAGAAATGCATGGCACAGACCTTCTGTGGCATGAAAACTTAAGTTGGGCAACATGACGTGCAATATAAACCCTAGTGTGGATGGGACTTAAGGAATGGTTAGAGGTAGGTAAGAGAGCTGTTGCCTCTCCTGGCACTGAGAGGGTTCTCCCTCCGTGCTTAGGGATCTTTGTATGCGGCATGTATTAGAAGTGTAATGCTGTATGGTAGTGAGACCTGGGCAGTAAGTGTAGAGGATATTCATAAGCTCAAATGTACAGGAATGACAGTGATTAGATTGATGTGTAATGCATCCCTGAATGTGAGGCCTGGGGGGCTAGGACTGCAACTGATGAGCTGAAAGGAAGGATGGGACTTGAATGTATTGGGGTTGTGATAAGGAGGGGTAAACTGAGATGGTTCGGGCATGTGGGGTGAATAGAGGATGACACTGGGTGCAGGTGTAATGACTGAAGTGGAACTTAACAAACTAATCACTGGTCTGACCGAGATTTGATCCCAGGCCCTCGCATTTCATACGCGTACACATTACCACTAAGCCAAAGAGAGGATCCCGGCTTTGCCTCTAAGCAATGCAGGCTTCTATAGACCCTATTACACAAAAGGAGAGAAGTGTGAATGTTGGGGACAGGGTTGCGAAAGGCAGACCAAAAAATAAAAAGGACCTTGGACGAAGTTACAGATATGGCCTCAGGGGTATGGGACTGAATAGGGAGGCTGCCAGAGATCGATCAGCATGAACAGCCACCACTGGGTGACCAAGGCTGATGCATGCAAGCCTGCTGGAGCCATTATAAATGTTATGATACAATACGATTTTCCTTCACCTCAAACTATTCTTGGCATGTACTCTTCTGTGGTGCTGGAGGGGGATGCCTTCATGTAGTTAGGTGACAGCAGTGACTGGTTATGTAAATGCCTCTCAACTCCCTCCTGACCAGGGAAAGGAGAGTGAGGGACAGCAAAAGGACAAATTCAGACTGCAGTTCGCCAGGTTTAAATTCATATGATGCCTGGAGCCACAACAACAATGACAAAAACCCTTTCAGTACAACAATACCTCTCATATTATAATCTTTTTAACATTACACAAATTTACTTAGCAAATATGAGTTCCCTCAGTGCAAAGGGGTTACCTGTAGTTTCTGTTAATAACCTACAGTAAGTATGATCAAGCCTTTATATTTAACTCTTGCTACTGTACTACCGGGGGTGCCCATTATTCACTAGTTTGATGCAGTCCTATCTTCAGGTGACTCTACACTGAGTGACAAGCCAAACAGTTTACAGCAATCCAGGAAATAATTTACGAAGCTGGGTGGTAACCATATAAAACCAGATAATGCATGGTGGTCTAGTGGGTTGACACTCCTAAAGGATGAGGCCTGCAAAAGTTTTCATCCAAGGGAATGTTGAGGCTTACTGCTCATATTCTGCTACTCAGGGGCCAGTGAGGCTTTTTTTTCTTTCTTTCTTTTTCTTTTATGCGAGGAAGAAGGAACCAAAGGCTGAGCCCGCAAAACAGTTCCTTCCAAGAAAAAAACAAAAACGATACAAAAGAGAGCAAAATTCAAGATCCGTTCATTTTGAGATGCCTGGACACACTGCGTTTGAAAGACTGGAGATCATAGGAAGTAGGAAATGCAGACAGAGGGAGACAGTTCCAGAGTTGACCTGTTGCATAAATGAAGGGCTGGTCACCCTTGCCGTAAATATCAGGACTGAGTAGCCTTGCCCCAAGTCCAACACTTCTGATGGATGGACGGATGGATTACTGTACACTGGGGAGATCTATTCAAGTGATTGTGTTAAAAGCAGCCTCCACTGACTCCCCCTGGTACAATCACATCATTTTGTTCCAACTAGCAAGCAACTGATTGACCAAAGCCTTCCTTCACATGATTATTATTATTATTATTATTATTATTATTTTATTTATTTTTTGCTACCTTCAGATGATTTTATTCAGACTAAGGCACCTTTTCTGAACAAGAGATGCTGGATATGGCCTTCATTAATTCTTTTACTACAAGATATATCCCCTAAGCTGGATAAAATCATATGGGGGCATCACAAATAAACACATCAAACATCCAAAGGGTGAAGGACAGTGTAACTTATGGGAGACCCTTTAATGATGGATATAAAAGAATTTTCCACTGAGCCCATCTTACTACTACAGTGATCCTTGGTTACTGTGCATTTGGTTATGGCAGTTTTATCACTCCTGGATGAAAATCTGCCTCCTGCTTTACTGCACACTTTATGGCTAAAAAACTTTGTTATTATGCACCTCAACTGGTTTCTGCCGACAAAGATGATGCAAAATCTATGGTTTCTGGTGGCTTTGAGGGATTCAAAGACGAGGCCCTACTCCAGGAGTTAATCCCAGGTGGTGGAGACCATTAACTCTCCACCCCCTAGCCTCAGAACCTCTTACCTCAAGCCCATCTGAAGTCTTTATGTGGTATGTTACTCTTTATTACTGTGCCCTTTTCATCATTTTCTGTTAACCATACCTGTGTGTGTTTCCTGATACTTACCATAACAGTATATATGTATTTAGTGGGTCTACACTGTTGTAAATGGGAAAATTTGGGTTTGCAAGTGGTAGATGTGGATGTGGTTGAGAAGATTAGGAGAAATACACTGAGGTGGTTTGGACATGTGGAGAGAATGGAGAATGAAAGACTGACTAAGAGGGTGTATGTAGGTGAGGTGAAGGGACGGAGAGGGAGGGGTAGACCGAGGATGAGGTGGAGGGATGGAGTTGAGAGGTATATGAGGGAGGGGGGGGTGAGTTGGGGGGAGGGTAGTCAAATGGTGGGTGACAGAGTGACTTGGAGGTGTTTTGTCTGCGGCCACCCTTTGCGGGATTAGGGCGTCGGGCTATAGATAGATAGATAGAAATGGTGCCCAGTACCAATTAGGATATATCCCATGGGTTCAGTGCTTCTGTCATTATGCACTTTCATTATCACACTATATGCAGTACCAATTATGTGTGATAACCAAGGGATCACTGTATAACATTACATTAATTCCTCATTATACAAGGTCAGTTCAGAAAGTATCCTACCTTAGGTCCTTAAAAAAAATTAACCTGTTGAGCTAGGACACTAATCCTCCTCAAAGTAGGCCCCTTCTGACTTGACACACATAGCCCAGCATTCTTTCCACTGCTGAAACATTGTTCAAAGTCAGTTTCCAGTATCTCCTGCAGGTGCTTTGTTGAATTCATCATTATCTCTTCTCTTGTCTCAAATCGGGAACCTTTCAGCAGAGTTTTGAGCTTGGGGAATAACCAGAAGTTGCACGGAATCATGTCTGGTGAGCAGGGAGCCTGCCGGACTTGCTGGATGTTGTGCTTGGCCAAAAATTCCTGTATCAGTTGAGAAGAATGGGCAGGAGCGTTGTCATGGTGCAGCTGCCAGCTTGCCACTTTCCAAGAGTCTGGTCTCTTCTGCCGAACTGTGCCACAAAGACATCAGATAACATCGAGGCAGTAATGTTCGTTGACAATCTGACCTTCTGGTGTGTACTCGTGATGCAGAACACCACAGTAGTGGGGGGGGGGGGGAAAAAAAAAAAAAACTCAACATGAGTGCATTTCACTTTGCTGCAGACCTGTTGTGCTTTTTTAGGCCGAGGCAACCCTGCATGCTTCCACTGGGATGACTGTGCTTTGGTTTTTGGGTCGTACCCATACACCCAAGTCTCATCTCCAGTTATAACAGTCTTCAGAGAGTCTGGATTGCAATTTACACACTCCAACACGTCTTGAGCAACATTCATCCGAGAAAAGAGATGATGAACGCGACAAAGCACCTGCAAGAGATACTTAAAACTGACTTTGAAAAATGTTTCAGGCAGTGGAGAGAATGGCAGGCTATGTTTGTGAAGTCAGAAGGGCCTACTTTGAGCGGGATTAGTGTCCTGGCTCAACAGGTTAGCTGTTTATCTTTTTACAGCCTAAGGTCGGATTCTTTCTGAACAGACCTTGTATATCACATGTTTTCAGGCTTTTTTTTCTACCAACTGACCTCCCACTTTCCCACGGTTTACAATACTTGTACTAGAGCTCATTCATTCTTACCAGGCAGAGATTTTCATTCTTTTGCAGCTTATTTCCTGGAGAACAATGGTAGAACAGACAATACAGTACTATGCCTCTACATCTTTTCCACAGACCTACCTCATTACCTTCACCATATTCTAGTTATCGTTGATCAACCCTGGTCTGTCTGACTGAACAGACCCATCAACTGCAGGCAAGTAACCATCCCTGCAGGGTGTTAATTTCTTTCTACAGTCCAACACAGAATGTAGAGAGATAGCAATTATACACCTTCTTAAAGTGAAATGGAATATAGTTGTAGGGGAAAATTTGTGGTGTTCTGGAACACACCCCTGGATCATAATGAAGACTTGGTACATACATCACAGGTGCTGGAGGGGTGCCTTCATGTGGTGGCACCAATAGAACAGGGCAATGGAGCTGCCCAAGGATACAACACCCCTTACTCCCTTAGCTCCCTCACCTCTAAAAAGGAGATGGTGCGCTGCATGAGAGGGGCAGCTTCAACCTGCAGTCCACTGGGTTCACATTCAGATGATTCTAGGATTGCAACTACTACTACAACCACTACTACTACTATTACTATGACTACTACTACTAGTACCACCACCACTACTACTGTATTGATTTCTTATTAATTTACTCATGCCATGGGAGAGAGATTTAAAAAGGGAGTAATTAGATACAGCCCTCATTAATTCCTTCACTACTCTAGGACTCCCTTTAGCTTTAAAACACTGGCTGGTAGTGGATAAAAATATAAAAAGACACAACCATAACGAAAAGATTAATGGAGACCTCAAGGTGATGGGGCTACACCTATCCATTATACCTTTTACTTGGCATTCTTTAACCGGGTGCTCATGAAAGTCGGAAGTACAAACGCAGCGCGGTGAATGGCGGCGTTGTAGTATTTCAGGCCCAGACGCTCCACCTCGCTTTCATCCCACACTGTTACTGGTTCTCGGAAATTGGTGTTCTGTGGACATGAAGCAAGAAGTGACTAGGTTACTGAATTACATAAGTACTAGCATTTGCATAAGTGAATGAACATGAGGGGAACGGTATGGAATTCAGAGTGTATCTTGTAAAGCAAAGTCCGCAAGATTTCTCTCATCACTACTTCGAATGCCTAAGTGGTTTCATAAGACGGATATATACAAATTATAGCTCTAAGGGTGACTCCAAGGAAAGACAGTGTAGTAAAGAAACATTATACTGTATTTTCTAGGCCATAGCTGAGGAGGGAGGGGGAAGATAATCACATGCAAATCCTTTCCTTCTTAGGTACCATATACCGCTGATGCTAAATTCAATCTTTCTCTGACTATAAAGACTATCATATTTCTACAGGTCTTTTACAAAACTAAAGCCTGTTGTTCTCATGGCATTTAGAACAGGTAGATAATGTTATAAAAATATAGGTTTGACTGGTACTTACAAAAAAAAAAAGTATTATCCTGACATCCTTTTCCCACTTCAGGATGGAGTGAGGCAGGGTCCAGAAGGCAAGGAAAGATCGAAACATGACACAGGGAGAATTAATTTTAAAACTAAGGTACACACAAAAAATCTCCCTCTGCACAGCTGACTGACTGGATTGGTGGAAGGAGAAAAACATGGCTGAAGGAGAACTAAAAGCAAGGTAAAAAATCAATCTATCTATCTGTCTGCCTGCCTGTCTCTCTGTCTCACTCTCTCTCAGTCTAAGGATACTGACCGGATTAGTGCTGCATAATATGAAGCCAATCTGTCCTGAAGGGTATGTGGGTGTACAGGTGTAGGCATAATCCACAACAGGGAACGTCCTCCGACAGTTTGCCACCAGGCGTATGATCAGGTCCGCATGCAGCCATATGCTCTCACCCTGATGAAGAAGAAAAGTGGAAAAAGTCATCAGGTAATAGATGGGTAGCTAACATCAATCCTGGGAGGCACTACCATGAGGGTGAAATGAGGCTACAAGTTTGATAATTAGCCACGTTAATGGAGGGATGGAGTGGAGAGGTATACGAGAGAGGGGGGTGTGAGCTGGGAGCATGGCAATGACATGGCGGGGGACAGGGCGACATGGATGCAATTTGTCTGTGACCACCCCTTATGGGATTAAGGTGTCTGGCAAGAAACAGATAGATAGAATACTGTAATACTATTTGACAGGATATTCAGCAACAGGTAAACAGTCAAGAGTCCATGCACTGACTCATATACTGTTACAAATTCTATTACACATCAGAGATTTATTTTTTTTCCCAACTGTTTGCAGCAACTGTTGGAGAGCAATTAGCTGATTCTGGCTGCACTACATTTGGCTTGCAGTCCATGGGAAACCTCAGTTGTACTACAGACAGCCTCAACATGGGGATTCCTTATGATAAAACATGATGGCAGTTTTTTTACCTGATTTGATGTGTGAAGTAGTCCATGTTCATTTAGTAAAATAACTGAAGAAGCTGGCTCAACAGTAAGAGTCACAAGCAGCTGGAGGAAATTCAGGGTGTTATTTTCTCTCTTGATAAGGAATGGACAAGAAATTATATGCTTTTTGTGTGAAAATGTAAAATGTGGACTATCTCTCTCTTGCCAAACGCCTTAATTCCATTCTGGGTGGCCACAAACAATTCGCCTCCACGTCACCCCACCCCCTGCCATTTCACTGCCCTGCTCCCAACTCACACTCGCCTCTCTCATATACCTCTCCACTCCATCCTTCCATCTCATCCTTGGACTGCATTATTAAAGCTCACTGACAGGACATACACCCCCAGCGCTAATACCACCACACCAATCCTGAATAAGACAGCCCTAGTATGTATTCAATATAGACAATGGGTATCAGTGTCAAAGTGGTGACATGTGATGGGTCTCAGGGAACAGACACTAAAAAATACTGTAATAAGAAAAAATTGAAAGGGAATAATGCATGAAACCAAGTGATACAGTAGACCCTCGCTATAATGGCTTTCCTGTCTACCTATCTATTGCCAGACGCCTTAATCCTGTAAGGGGTGGCCACAAACAAATCGCCTCCATGTCGCCCTGTCCCCCACCATTTCACTGCCCTGCTCCCAGCTCACACTCCCCTCTCTCATATACCTCTCCACCCCATCCCTCCATCTCATCCTTGGCCTTCCCCACCGTCTCCCCCACCTCCACCTCACTCACATACACTCTCCTCATCAGTCTCTCACTCTCCATCCTCTCCACACGATGGGAAGAGGGCAATTTCAGGCCAGGCTGGAGTAAAAATGGGTAGGAAATGCATGTATTGTCTCCCATTGCGCCCCAATTGGTGGACACTGTTCATTATAGCTGACGGAAATCCAGTGGCCATCGCAGTGTCCGTTTAATCTGATATCCAGTCTACTGAGGTCCGTCAAATTGAAGGTCTACGGTATAACCTAATGCAGCCTGTCACAGTTTCACTCCTAGACAATGAAAGGATGAGATGGAGGGATGGAGTGGAGGGGTATATGAGAGAGGGGGGTGTGAGCTGGGAGCAGGGCAGTGAAATGGCATGGGATAGGGTGACATGGAGGCGATTTGTTTGTGGCCACCCCTTACAGGATTAAGGCGTCTGGCAATAGATAGACTGACAATGAGAACCCACTCCTAAGCTGAATAAAGTCATCTGGTAAAAGCAAGGGTGATAATACTAAAGATTTTTCACAACTTAAAAGGGTTACTGGGAACTTATTTTTTCCCCCTACTTCCCTGAGGATGGAAGGTCCCAAGCTGAATAAAACTGTCTGGCACTAGCATGAAATAAACTACTTCCCCAGAGTTGTTCCCCCCCAAACTTCAACCTACAGCTGTTCAAGTCCAACTGTTACAGGTAATTTATGAATGGAGGATGCCAGTAATCTGGTGTATGGGTTATTTTGTTTATTCATTTGTTTTTCCTTCCTATCTATCTATCTATCTATTGCCAGATGCCTCAATCCCGTTTGGGGTGGCCACAAACAAACTGCCTCCAAGTCGCCCTGTCCCCTGCCATTTCACTGCCCTGCTGCCAACTCACACCCCCCTCTCTCATATACCTCTCCACCCCATCCCTCCATCTCATCCTCGGCCTCCCCCTCCCTCTTCCCCCCTCCCCTCACTCACATACACTCTCTTCGTCAGTCTTTCACCCTCCATCCTCTCCACATGGCCTTCCTCTGTTCTATTATTAAAAAAAAAAAGAGAGAGAGAGAGAGAGAGAGAGAGAGAGAGAGACTTTTCACAAACTGAAGGGTGCTGCAGAGGAACATCTTCCCATTGATGGACTGATGTAACTGGCTGGCTACTCCGATCCCTCAACTCCCTTCCCATCACCCAAAAGATGCATGGTGGTCTGCAGGAGAGGGGGATGCATGGTGGACTGCAGGAGAGGGGGATGCATGGTGGACTGCAGGAGAGGGGCAACTTCAGCTGGTTATCCATCAGTTTAACGTCCACATAAGCCTGGGACCACAAAACAACGATCTAAAAGTGTCTGGGCTAACCTGGCAGCAAAGGATGCCCCCTGGTGCCAGCTTCGCCTTCATCCGCGTGTAGTAGTCTTCGTTGAACAGTGAAGCAGCTGGACCTAGAAAAAAAAATAAATAAATAAATCTATCTATCTATCTATTGCCAGACGCCTCAATCCCGTTTGGGGTGGCCACAAACAAATCGCCTCCAAGTCGCCCTGTCCCCTGCCATTTCACTGCCCTGCTGCCAACTCACACCCCCCTCTCTCATATACCTCTCCACCCCATCCCTCCATCTCATCCTCGGCCTCCCCCTCCCTCTTCCCCCCTCCACCTCACTCACATACACTCTCTTCGTCAGTCTTTCACCCTCCATCCTCTCCACATGGCCAATAAATAAATAAATAAAATAAATCCATCCATCATCCATTCCTATGTCGCCCCATGAGGAACATAGGGGCCAGGGCTAGGTAAGTTGGTCCTGACATTTAAGATGAGAGTGACCAGCCCCACTCATCCCTGAGTTGCATTATGTGAGCAATATACCCCAACCATCCCTTGGATATAAACCTACACAGGCTCAATCTGACTGGAGTACCTTAATTACCCATTAAACCACCATGCGCCGTAACTTGATTATATGGTTACCACCCAGCGTAGTAAATGGTTTCCTGGTGTACAGAAAACCACTTGGCTTGTCACACAGTGTAGAGTCACCCATAGGCAGAAGGACGAGAAAAGAAAGAAGGAAAGAAAGACACAAGAGTATTAAAAATCTATCTATCTATCTATCTATTGCCAGACGCCTCAATCCCGTTTGGGGTGGCCACAAACAAATCGCCTCCAAGTCGCCCTGTCCCCCGCCATTTCACTGCCCTGCTCCCAACTCACACCCCCCTCTCTCATATACCTCTCCACCCCATCCCTCCATCCCATTAAAAATAAAAATAACAATTCTTCCACCTTAACTAGCCAGATTTTTGACTTTCTGAAGCTTATTTCCCATACTTCAGTGGCAGAAAAAGATAATATTAGGGTTCTACATCCATTCCACAGCATTTCTATATCACTAACATAATATTCTTGTATTACTGTTACAACTCAGGATTCAAGATGGTGATGTGCCAATTTTAGCCAAGTTAAAGTGGAAAGAATATTGTAAAATGCAGGCACTAATCCTTACATGTTTGAGATGCATTCCAAACTGTCCTACTTTTTTTTTTTAATTTCTATTTTTCAGCAATTACTGAGGAAGACTGGCAAATCAGCTTTACAGGTAGTAATGGAATTTTAATGGCAATTCATCTGGAAATTGCCACAGCCTTAATCCCTTCAGTCCAATGATCTACACCATTTTCTGTTCATGTTATATTCACCCTCTCACACTGAAGGATATAATAATGGCTGTATTTAACCTCTCCAGTTCAAAAAGTCTTTCCAAAGCTGAAAAAAAAAAAAAAAAACTGGAGGGGTTAATGGCAAATATCAAATACACATAACCTTATAATGAGAACAAACTGCATCACAAATTATACAGTGCCTTTGTATCTATTTACTTACTTTTGCTGTTAATTCCTTCACTAAGAAGATGCAGGTCTTATTTCATTCTTACTCATTTCAGGGGCATTTTTTCAGCTTGGTAGAGAGTTTTGTAATTACAAGGGGCTGACATGGCCCACATTAACCAGGTCACTAACAGAAATTCTTCCCAAGTTCAGTAAAAGATTCTTGAGATTGTAAGAATGAAAATTTTACAGGGAGCTTCTCTGTAAAACACCGTAGATGTAATAAAAAACAAAAAGGGGGGGGGCCAACACACAACAAGGTCTTTCAGTGTTGACTGCTTGCCTCTTCCACCTACCATCCTTTGTGCCCTCCTCGCCCTCGTTAACAACCGGGTCCGAGGCATCCGTGATGATAACGTCAAACTTCTGGTCTGTGGTCTGTAGAAACTCAGCCCCGTCACCTGTGTACAAGGTCAGCTTGGGATTGGAGAAACCCTGCCCTAGTGACGGAACATGTTCCTTGCACGCTTCAACCACCTGAAAGTGGACTCACTGTTAGACTGCAATATCATCACCATTACCAACAGCATCATCATAATCCTGACCATTTTACAATGTCATCATTATCATCATAATCATGACTCTTTTTTTTTTTTTTTTTAACCTAAGGATGGGGTGAGGAAGGATATATATAACACAAGGAATGACAAAGAATGAAAGAAGGAGAACTAACAATGGTTTGCCAAATGAATGGGCCAGACACTATCTAACACACCATTCAAGTCCCCTGAATCCTGGTTCCAAATCACAGGCCTGATCATCTACACATACTTGTATTCAGAGCTGCATTATTATTCACAGATGTGCTTCACATACACCTGCCTGGGTCAATTCATCAATTGTTAAGTACAAAAAGTGGTGCATAACCCTTGGAATATGATCCATCAAACATAATTCAACCAGTCACTTCATCTTCTGTCAGTCTCCTAACCAGATCAAACCTCACTTTCTTACAAGCTTGTTTACCATATCCAGCCACCTTCTTCTTGGCCAATTATGCTTCCTCTCACCTTCAAAATAACTCAGATATACCCATTCCACCATCCTATCTGCATCTATTCTCTCCATGTGTATACTGCATACCATCTAAGCTCTCTCTTTTTTACCTCACTGTCAGCAAACTTACTTGACATCATTTGCAAATCAAACTGTGTCCTATCCTATCCACTCCACACACTGCGCACACATTCCTCAGCAGTCCCATTCCCACTCGTTTTACTCCTGAATTTTCACACCCATGCAATGCCCACTTCTCACACCCACTGACAAACCATGCAATTCTCCTGCAGCCTCCACACTTGGACCTCTGTTTAGCATCGAGGCCTTCGTAGCACCGGCCTCCTTCCTTCCTTGCCTGTGCCATACTGCCTCCAGAGTCTTTGCATATTTACCTCTGATTTCTGTTACTGTACTGCACAGAGGTACCGGTACTTAAGATCCTTCAAACATTCAATGTCTTCCTCTCTATTCACCAGCCTATCACCTTTCCTCTAAATAACCATCAATTATAAGTAGTTCTCTGCTGTATTTACAAAGGATTAAGTTACAAACAATTTACATATTACACGGTACAAGAAAGTGCTTAGATGGTATGGTCATATGGAAAGAGTAAATACTGTATTCAACTGTCAAAGTATCCGTGGGGCTGGAGAGGGAAGCCTTCACGTGGTGGCATCAATTTAACCAGATGGTGCAACTATGTGTTTATACAAATGCTCCTCAGTTCCTTCCATCCCCCAAAAGGTGGATGGTGTGACAGAAGAGTGACTCTGACCTGCAGTTCACTGGGGTCAAATCAAACCTGGGACTACAACAACAACAACAAAACATCCACGGCACTGACCTTCTCATCAATCTCACACTGGACCACCTGCTCCACCAAGGGATGTTTGGCCAGTTCCCGTGCCACCCCTCCATCACCACCTCCTACCACCAGCACCTGAAATCTCAAACACAGGCAAGGATGTATCAATCACTATACCATACTATGTTCACTTTACTTTGACTTAAAATTATCATCTCTCCATCTGGAATGCTAAGCTGTGACAAGTGCTACAATAAACCAACTTTACTCTAAATAGGAAACAACTTTAGGTCAAAGTTATTTCATCAGCAATTTAATAATGAACAACACTAAACAAACAATTCTGACCCCATCAACCCCAAGACATCTGTCGTACTTTATACTGTACTTGCTATTTCCAAACAACTGTAGTCAAGCGAGGAAATTTTTTGAACTGGAGGGTTAGAAACTGCTGTCACTAACCGGTCAATTAGTGAGGTATTAATTATGCTGAAACAGGTGACAGGTAAAGCTTAAAATATGGCCTGAGGCTGGAGGGGTCAAATGAAGAGTACTAGTCCACTACTGATTCACACACACAGGTACTGGCACTCATGCACTGTGACAGTACCACTCACCCCAAAACATTAGTATGCACACACACACACACACACACACACACACACACACACACACACACACACACACACACACACACAGTCATACCTTCTTCGGTGCTGGGTGTGAGTTAAGGGGCAGGAATGTGATCATCTCCTGGTAAGATGCTTCATCTCGTTCTGTGAACTGGATGGCTCCATCCAATGTCAGCACCTTGCCATAGTTAGAGCTGAGGGCAGGGAGGGAGAGACAGAAAGAGAGATGATGACTGTAAGGCTGCAATGGCTATTCATTGATGAACTCATTTACAACAATGTTCAAATGCCACAGACGTCTGTTACCCTGATGATTGGACTCTTGGGTGACCGGAGGTTTTTCTGTCATTTAAAATACTACCTGGGATACAGGGTAATCTCCAAACCCTTAAATGCTCTGGGCTGCAGTGGCCTAGCCTTGGGGACCTACGCTACAAAAGGGGAAATATGAGACTGGCAGTTCGATTACATTTCTTACAGTATATACGAGACACTTGCATCTATAGCCTTGTAAATATCTCTCATGTGTAATACACTAATCATCATCATCATCATAACAGGACTGGGTGATAAGCTGGAGAAGGGGTGGGATGGGAGAGAGATAACCCACAATAAAATGGCAATGATAACATGGTAACAGCCAATCCCACCTTAACCCTCTCGGAGGTGCAGAATTAGGAAGCTAAACTACAATATCCTAGTACATTTAAGGGTAACTGACCTGCCTACTCCCTTTGGTGGCATAATATGATAGAAATATATCTGATTATATCTCAGGTATGTGGATGTGACAGGAAGCGTTAGGAGAAACACACTGAGGTGGTCTGGCCATGTGGAGAGGATGGAGAGTGAGAGACTGACGAGGAGTGTGTATGTGAGTGAGGTGGAGGGGGAGGCCAAGGATGAGATGGAGGGATGGAGTGGAGAGAAATATGCGAGAGGGGGGTGTGAGCTGAGAGCAGGGTAATGAAGTGGCGGGGGACAGGGTGACATGGAGGTGCTTAGTTTGTGGCCGCCCCTTACGGGATTAAGGCGTCTGGCAATAGATAGATAGATATCTCAGGGATTGAACCTATGACAGGCTGGGGCACTCTAACCAAGGAGCCAGTAAGACACTTGGTCAAATATCCCAGTCTGGCTGGATACGAGTCCTGGCTGCTGGTAAATGATGCGGGAAGTTGAAAAGTGACAAAAGGGCAGGGTGATATGGCACAGGTTGTTAATGTTTTTATACGCTGCCTCCTCTACAGGTTAGAAGGCCCCAGACAGAGTAACCCTGCATAGTTTTGATCCCGAACATGTGTCTGGAGGCTTTTTGATTATATGCCACTGGTGGGAAAAAGATGGCCATTTATCCTTACATGTACTGCACAACAGCAGCCTAACTGAAGGCCCCTAAGCCTCAAAGGTGGTTAAATGGGATTGACTCTTACTAATCTGTAGGAAAACTGACTGGGGATCAGGTTCAGTGTGCATGGCATACTGAGGAATGTATGGCAAGGGTCTGGCATCTCTTCATTTTTTTTTTCTTCAACTTCATAGTCAATAGCCTGACTTTATCCAGCAGCTGTATGTGAAGTGAATCTATCTAAAAAATATTAATAAAAAAAAATACATAAATAAAAGTGCTGACGGATTGGCCTCTGAAATGAAACCAGGATTGCAAGGCTTGACTGACGTGTGAATGACTATGTGATCCATTTACAAGGATATGCTGCTATTTTTCCCATTTTGCACTCTTTCTTTCATTATTTCTGAACCCTACCTCACCCATTATTACGAGGAAAAGTGGGTGATGGTAATGACGACGACGATTATAATGATGATGATACTTCTCACACTTCGTAGCCTGCTTACTCTTTCCTTGCCTCTGGATCCTGCCACACCCCATCTTTAAGTGGGATGTCATCATCATCATCATCATCGTCCTCATCATCATCACTGCCATCATCACTCTCCCAATACTGTACGTGCTTTCTTTCCTGGTTTCTGGATCTTAACTCAGCCCCCCCCCCCTTTTTTTTTGGTGAGGGGAGGAGGGGGCTTGGAGGGAATCAGGGTCATGATGAATTATAATGTATTTTCTAACCTCTGAAAGATCTGGATGTGCTGAAACTTGGAACGCGTGTCGAGGAGAACCTTGTCAACCTTGAGGGAGAACGCCTGGCCGGGCCACATGGGTGATCGTTCAGTAAACCATCCCTTCAAATCCTGGTCCATTCTTTGTCACACCTGTACAGGAAAAAAAGGAACTGTGAAGAAAACAAACTTAGTAACATATATAAAACTGATGCCATGCTTGCTCTTATGGCAAGGAAACCACATACTGGGGGTGGCCATGGCATAGACCTGATGCTTTGCAAAGACTGGAAGCTAAAGCAAGCATCAGAATCAACTAAATACTTCCCAACAGTTACTGGAAGCTGTTGAGAAAAAAGAACTCAAAGATGTATACATGTACTGTACTGTAATATAATATGTAGCATTTTAAGAGTCTCAGATTGAACTCTGACTCTCAGTTGTGGCTCAGTGTCCCCCTTAAAAGTGATGATTATGTGACTTGCTATCAAGCTTGTTGCCACAAATCAATCTCACTGTATTAAATATGCAATATTAATCATAAGTCTGAGATTAATATAAAAATACAACTCCTCCATACAACTGACACGATAATTATGGGGAAAACAGGAAAGCAGGGTTATAGGTAACATTGGTATATTACTAGGAAAATTATGTATGTCTATCTATCTATCTATCTATTGCCAGACGCCATAATCCCGTAAGGGGTGGCCATTTGACTTTGAGTTATTGGTTTTATGGGGAAGGGCACTAACCCTCCACCAACCCACTTGTTGACACGTAGGGAGCACGTATGGGTTGGTTATATGGTTACCACCCAGCGTTGTAAATGGTTTCTTGGCTTACAGGAAACCATTTGGCTTGTCACTCAGTGTAAAGCCACCTGTAAAGGAAAGCAGAGCAATAAGAAGTGAGAGGAAAGATGGGAGAAATAGGAAGAGAGGAGCGTGGGCACAGAAAAAGAATGATAAAGGATAAGGAAGAAGTAGGCAGCACTACATCAAGTGAGTGGATGATGGTCGCCACCACCTACCACCAAAAATTATGTATGTACAGTAAATAATATACAAATGATTTAACACCAAAGAACATACAAAGGTTACTTAAATGAGGACTTATTAGAACATACAAGAAGTCCCTACTTTCTATTTGACAATGAAAGCCTACTCTTATTACCATCATCATCATCATCCTGGCTTCTTTTTCCCATCAAAATATGGGTTGGTATGGTCCCTGCCCATCCCCACCCCCCAAAAAAAAGCCAGGAAAAAACACGACAGAGGAAGAACTAAAGTGATCAACATGCCCAGTGAAATAGTCCACACACTCATTCACTCTCCATTCAAGTCCCTGGAAACCTGACTCCACCTCACAGGCACAATCATCTACATATCTGCAATGAATAATATCCCTCAGACAGACCGGTAATATGCTACATAAAATCTTGTGTTGGCAGTCACAACAACATATTTAAGCTTTTTGTTGTCATGTGAAGGTTAGTTGAGTGTGCCACCTTCAGTCTGATTTTTTTAATTTTTATTTTTATCAGTTGCAGGCAACAGGACTAATCCTTCATTCATTTATAAAAACTCCAATATGCTTGCATGCACCAACCTTGGTAACCTAATATCAGTTCTCCACACTGCTCTATCTCTAGCAGCCTATCAGGCCCTTATCCCAGAGATCACACTGTATGATCCCATCTCGTCTTTTTTTTTTTTTTGGGTCTGCCTCTCAGAACTCTAGCCTCAGCTTTGAAAATATATCTACCAGTGAAGGGGTTAATGAAGGCTGTATCTACCTCCTCCATTTTCAAAGTCTCTCCTATGCTGAAGGAAATCAAGTGAAGGCAGTGAGACTTGACTTTAATGGAAAACACATCATCGGAGTGAAGGGTTAACACTTAGATAATGGCAGCCACTCCTATGATGGATAAAGTCATCTGAGGGAAACAATAATAATTTAATTACAATTTATGCTATCGTTAGAGGGCTTGTTGTCGTTATTTCTGCTGTTGTTGTTGTTGTAACTGTTGTTACTGTTATTGCAGCCACAGGTTCATCTGGACATAAACACACTGAATCACAGTCTGATGCTGCCTCTCTGCAGTCTATTCTTCTTCTTTTGGGGGAAGGGGAGTGAGTTACAAGAAGGTACTTGTACAACCAGGCAGCTCCGCCATTGTTATATCAGTGCCACCACATGAAGGGGCCACATTCAATCACCATCAATGGGTTTAAAGAACTGAGACATTCTTTTATGGCTGACTGCATACTCTATCTTTAACCCCTTCAATGTGATGACAAATTTAAAAATCTTGTTCTTGCTATCATCAAACAAATTATTCAGCTAAAGTCAGATCTCTAGCTGTGAAAGGGTTAGTGAAAGGCTTCATCTAATTCTTCTAGTTTGAAAAGTCTCTCCAAAGCTGAATGTCTGGTGATAGCTATTTATCACCAGACACCTTAATCCTGTAAGGAATGGCCACAACAAAATTGCCTACATGTCACCCTGTCTTCTGACATCTGGTCGCCTTCTCTCCAGCTCACACTCCCCTCTCTTTTATACCTCTCCACCCCATCCCTCCAGCTCCTTCTAAGTCTCCCCCTCACCTTTATCCTCCTCCACATCACACATATACACTCTCCTTGTCTGTCTCTCATACCATCAGACTGATGTGGCTAACTTTTGCAGTAGGATGATGCATTTTATAATATTCTTAATACAGTTGCACTGCCCATGTCATTCAGCTGTGGTGAGACCCTTAACCACAATCAGAAACTATTACCAATAACCCCTTCAGTACTAAGCCACTTTCCTTGTGTTTATTTTGTTGTCGTGATGTGGTGGCACCAATGTAAGTGAATTGCTTTTCTCTGCCTGACTTCCCCCAAAAGGAGAAGGTGCACTGGCAAAAAATGACAATTCCAGCCTGCAGTCCTCTGGGTTCACATTTCAGACAAATCTGGAGCTACAGGGACTACCATTTTGTTGTGAAAACACCACCACATTATTGTACTGTATGCCACGTTGAGTACACCGCTTCCCGTCCGATCAGCGAAGTTAAGCAACGTTGGGTCTGGTTAGTACTTGGATGGGTGACTGCCTAGGAACACCAGATGCTGTTGGCATAACGTTCTCCCTACGTGTCAAGTGGGGTTGGTGGAGGATTAGTGCTCCTCCCTGTAAAACAATTAACTCTAAGCCCTTGGCCACCCCGTTTGGGATACATGGCGTCTGGCAATGAATGAATGATGAATCTGATCTGTAACAAAACATTCCTTGTAGTAAAGGTGTGAAGGCCATTTGCTCATTCAGTACTGTTTGATGACACCTTGTTATAGTTTAATTTTCTCTCCTCCAAACAGTTTTGTGTTTGGAACTTTTGGACCAGATAATGCAGATAATGGAGAGAAGCCTAGAAGGTATGATAAGGAAAAAAGTGAATACAGTACTGAGGAGATGCAGTTTGGGTTTATGCCAGGCAAGGGGCTACTGATGCCATGTTCATTGTTCGACAACTTCATGAAAAATGTATAGGAAAGAAAAGGGAACTGTACTTTGTTTTTGCTGATTTGGAGAAGGCCTTTGACAGAGTCCCTAGAGAGGTGGTGAAGTGGGCAATGAGAAAACTTGGGATTGAGGAGCGGCTGGTTAAGGTGGTTATGGCCATGTATGTGGGTGCTCACACCCAGGTGAGAGTGTATGGAGATCTGAGTGATGAGTTTTATGTGAATGTTGGGATGCATCCGTGTTCAATCTTGGGCCCCTTATTGTTTGTCGTGGTGCATGAAGCTCTCTCATATATTGTTAAGGTAGAGGAGTGTGGTCGTGTGCAGTTTGCCACAAGGGTGTTGGAAGTAATTCCATGTGCAGTGTTTGTGATGAGTGGGTACATAGATGTAGTGGTATTAGAGGTAGGCTGCAAAATAATACTGACTTCAAGTGCCTCCACTTCCTAAATCTTTCCTCCGCCTCCCTTTCATTCTCTGCAATCAACACCAAATCATCAGCATACAACACCTCCCATGGGAGTCCATTTCTGAAGCCACGTGAGAGGGCTTCAAGTACCATGATAAACAACAAGGGACCCAAGACTGACCCCTGATGCACACCAACAAGCACGGAAAACTTATCACTCAAATCTCCATTCACCCTTACCTGGGTACAAGCACCCACATACATAACATACTTGCAATTTTTGCATTTTGTAAATAAATCCACAATGACAACACAACAACACAAATCTTGAAGGATTCTGCACAGCATTCAAATGTGTGGTCATATCACAAAAGCAAAAAATACTTCCAGTTCAGATGTGTCATGTTCTGCCGACTGAGAAACAGCAATATCTGCCATCACCATGTTCTGCGGTTATTTTTTCTCCAAATGAATGACACCAAAAATTGAAGTGTTTTCACCTTTTTTTGCACACACACCTGTATTATTTTATGAAAATATACACACACAGAAAACATAGGAAACTGGGATATGCTAAAAAATATCAAACTGAAAGCCATATTAAAAGAAAATCATCAAAATTTTACACCAGTGCACGTGATAAAATAATTATATAAAATGCTCTCTTCCTTGCTGGTTACCTTGATCTTGCAAACAGTGTCATTAAAAGGGGGGAAGGGGAGCTACCAGAATATTTGGAAGTTAGGGGGTCATTATGACTGGAAGTTTGGAAACCACTGCCTTATGGGGTGAGGGCATCGGGCTACTGACAGATACAGAGTGATAAGATAGTACTGTACCTTTATATCAACATAAGCAGGGTTCAGAAAATCCAAAGGGAAACTAAACAAATTTGGAATAAATAAACTACATTGTCTAAAATAAAGTATGTATTGTACATGTGATGGTAAAAATTACACAAATGAGATTAAATTATACTCTCCTGTACATTTTCACTGAGTTAAGTACAGTATTAACATTTCTGTATTTCAGCCATCATTGCACAAATTCTCCAGGCTTCAGGCAGCTAAACTCAAATTAATACTTATTCAGTCTCACATTCTTTCAGTCTGGTTTAAGAGGGCAAAGTATAATCTTATCAAATCAACATCTGGTGTTTCAGAGTTAAATATGTCAATATTTTACCATAAAAAATATAAAAATTCTCAGCATCAGCTTAAATTGACTTAATGTTCCAATACTAAAACTGACAGAGCCCTGGAAATACAGCTGGTTTAAAAAGAAGTGCAGTGAATACAGCTGAGATTAAAAGAAAGAAAGAAAGAAAGAAAAAGAAAAAAAATGCCTTTCTGGAAGAGTAAAATAAGAATACACTTTATTGTGAATTGACTGATAAATAAATAAAAGATGGTTGTGCATCCTCAAGAAAAACAAATGACATTACGCTGCCTTAGGTGATGAGGAAGCTAATAAACATCCTTATAAAACAATACTGCCTTCAGGTAAATGACAGCTGTACACTGTAACTGTCTATCCATCTATGTACTGCCAGACGCCTTAATCCCGTAAGGAGTGGCCACAAACAAATCGCCTCCATGTCGCCCTGTCCCCTTCCACGTCACTGCCCTGTTCCCAGCTCACACCCCTCACTCTCATATACCTCTCCACTCCATCCCTCCATCTCATCCTTGGCTTTCCCCTCCCTCTCCCACCCCCCTCCACCTCACTCACACACACACTCTCCTGACATCACTCACATACACTCTCCTTGTCAGTCTCTCATTGTCTATCCTCTCCACATGGCCAAACCACCTCAATGTGTTTCTCCTAATGCTTCCATATTCTGGTTTAAATTAACACTAGAACCACTTACACAAAATGTAGTGCAAGGTAAGTGAATTTAAGACTTTGGCATTACTTGCATATTTAGTAATTATGCTGACTCACAGGAGCATTATGGACATCTGATAAATTGGCGAATGCATTATTTTGGCAAAGTTACAACTCCAGTCATGAAAAATTAAATGAGGCTCTATTGTATCCAACATTTAAAATAGTTCACTGCCTAACTTCCCTCCTTTCTCCCTATCTTACCTTACCTTTCAGTCATGGCGAACACCATAATCCCAGAAATATCATACCGTATATCCTAAGCACCAGTTACTCATACTCTCTCTCTAACTGCCCTCATTCTGTCTTCAACATATCACACAAACCATCCAGGCACTACAAGAGTAACATGCAGTCATTTATCATCACTCTAAAACTGCCCTAGTTCTCTCTCCTAACATGTCCGACAAATAATCTCTACATTTTAAGAACCACTAACAGTTTGTCACAATCATTCTATAAGTGACCCTATTCTCTCTGTCACCTAACTGGCCAGACAAATCCTCTGATCAGTATAAGAAGAAACAGCAATTATTCATCGTCACTCTCGATCACAGTCCTCGTTCTCTGCCTTCCCGCAACCAGCGGTACATCATCGTTTTCTGAGTCTGAGTCAAGCACCTTCCTTCCCCTCTGTGTTTCTGCCTTAGCACTTGGTATCTCTTCAGTAAGCCTTTCTGTCTGTTCAGTGTCCAGGTGAAGTATTAGATTCTGGCTCTCCACGGCATGAGTCTGTTCGTCACCGGAATCATCTTCAACCACCAGCCGCCTCTTTTTCTTTTTGGACTGTGTTTCCTGCTTGTCCAAACCATTTAGCTCTGTGTCCAAGTGATGTGCTGCATTCTGCCTCTCTCTGGGTTGAGTCTGGCTTTCATCATCTGAATCATCATCCATCACCAGCTGCCTTTTCTTCTTTTTAGACTGTTTCTTCTGCTTGCCCACACTGCCATCATCGTCATCATCAGTCAGGCTTCGCTTTTGACTGGAAGATGAAGGAAGGAGTGGCATGTCATCATCTGAGTCCCCATCACCCAACAAATTACCAGGAGCTTTAGAGTTTTTCTTGGGCACTTTGGGATCTGGTTTTGTTTTCTTCGCTCTCTTTTTTGGTTTCTCTGTCACTGTTTCTGTCTCTTGTGAATCTATAATGGGTTCCAAAGGTTCATCTTGCTTCTCAGGCAGTACTGGATCTCCATTAAGCCCCTGGGTGAGATAAGAGGCCCTCTTTCTCAATGCAGGAACACTGAGGTAGGAAGGGATACGCCAAAACATTTCTTGGTGCGTCTGTGGTGGCTGCAGACCCACCAGACGCAGCAGCTTGTGAAATTTCGGGTCATCCATTGCATCAATACATGCTTGGGCAATGGCTAGGACAGGAACAGGCTCAAAATCTCCATCTTCCTCTCTGTCATCTGCAACATCTTTTATAACCCCAGCTAGCCATTCTACCGCTTCACTCATCCCTGCTCCTAACACCTCTGTCATGGCCTCAGATATCAGGGCCGGTGTTACAACTGGAGGGGTGTACACAGCAGACTCAGCTGATTTCTTAATTGTAGGATTGGCTCTTTGTCTCTGAGAAGGTCCACCACTATCACCTTCTTCCCTATCAGATTCCACATCAGCTTCACTTCTTTCACTATCACTATCGCTGGTATCAACATCATCATCACCCTGGTTGGCTTCAAGGAATCGTTCTCCCATGGATTTGGTATTAACAACAGCACTGACCTTCTTGGGCCGTTTCTTTCGCAGTTCTTTCTTGTCAGTCACAAGTCCAAGCTCCAGTATCTTCTCCACCACTCTATGCTTCGGTCGACGCAGTGCCATGTTGTCCATGATGCGCCCAACGATGTCCATTGCATCACGATTTTCCTCAAACAACATTCTGAGCTCTGCTTCCTCTTCCTCCGTCCACTGCCTGGGGGCGCGGCAATTGACCGGCTTGCGCTTGAGTTCCTTCAGGTTATTAATCAGTCCCAGCTCCTTTAACTTCTTTATGACAACACGGCGAGCACGCGTCTGGTTGATGAGGTTTTTCATCACCAGATCAACAACGTCCTGTTCCCCGCGTTCTTCCTCCGGCACGGCGCTCATCTCTTCATACAGACGTCGTAACTCATCCTCCTCCTCTTCCAGCCAAACATTTTTTGTTTTTTTCTTAGATGCCGGTGCCTCATAACCACACTCAATTTCCAGGGCTTCTTGGTTGGTTTTCCAGAATAAAATCTCCATAAACACCTTTGGGTTGGTCTCGGCTACCTTAAAGAACTGACGTAGAATATACTTAGCAAACCGACCAATCTCACGAACACCGTCACTGGGAGCACTTCTTGTGTCGTCTAAGGCCCTTTGAAAGGTGTTAAAGAGGGAAGCCTGGAAGAATATTGCCGACAATTTGCAATCCCAAGCAATACGGTGGAAAAGCTTGAGGATACAGTGGTTGGTGTGAGCCGAGTTGGTTCGGTAGTCTTGTAGAAGCCGACAGTACCCTTCCATTACCTTGCTGTTGGCAAATCTCCGCACAAATGATTGGAAACTGAACTCTTGCTCGGAGAACTGCATTGCTTGCTCCTCCTCTTCGTCCTCATCTTCCTCTTCCTCAACATACGAGTTTTGGGTCTGGCTGGGAGGGTTTAGGTTGGCCATAAATATCTCCCTCAAGGCCAGGAATTCATCAGAGTAATCCATGTTAGCTGCACCAAACACATCTCCCTCTGGCCACACATCCCTTGCTGACCGTAGCAGCGACACCGCCTCCAGCAGCTCCCTCTTACGAAGCAGCAAATTGATCTTACGCATGGCTGCTTCTTTCTGCTCCTCCTCGGGTTCCTCAGACAATGCATCAAATGGGATTGTGGCAGGTAGATCCCCAGCTTCTCCCTGCACTACAGCTGACAGTTCTCCTGCCATGTCATCCCACATGTCCTGCAGCTTGTCCTCTGTCAGTTCTTCAGTTTGTCCACCCACGGTCTTTGCTTTTTTCTTGGATTTCTTTTTGGCCTTTTGCTGAACCACAATATGGTTATTCTTACTGCAAAATCCCTCCAGCAGTTTGAGGAATATATGAGCTGTTTCCACAACATCCTTAAGGTATGTGAGGGGCATCTTAAGGGGATCATAATTCTGAAGCAAGACAAGAACCATCTCTCTATATTCTACCACATAAAACACCTTACTCTTGAGCACCTTTGAGCTCTCACGCACTCCCTCAACCTGACACTTATCCATTGCAGCCAAGGTGAACAGGAGTTCCTGATAGGCTCGCACGGCTTTGTGCATCCTGCGGGACCATAATGGGATCTTCTTCTTGTCTACAGCCATGTGTTCATAATAGGTCTCCAGCTGGGTCTGGATGTAATGGAATGTTTCCACACTCAGAGTTTCACTTACCAGCTCAATCTTAAACTGGTGGTGTCGGTTGAACTCCATAAAGAACCTGATGGCCCAGAGATAGTAGGATTCATCATGCTCCTGGGCACGTGCCTGGCGGAGGTTGTCCTTCACAATGTACATGATGCTGTTGTAAGCGCCATTCAGGAACTCAACACAAAATTCCTGCAGGAAGAGCCTGATGGCCAGGGTAGATCTCCTGGTGATGGTGGAATCTCTCATGGGTACCCGGTGTTTGGGGTGTTTCTTGGGCTTCTTTAACCGGTCAAAATTAATTACTGTGATGTCTGTGAGAGGCTGGTGTGAAATGAGGTCACGGTCACTGATGCTTTTCATGTTCTGGACATAGTAAGTGCCACCAAACCTTGAATGCCTAGCACTGTACTGCTTACTGCGCTGCTGCTGCCGTTGGATGGCCTCGCGCTGCCGCACTGCCATCAGTTCCTTCTCATCTTTTTCCTTCTCTTGCTCAGAACGATGAAGGCCTGCACCTGCCAGCTGGGCTGGATCCTGCTCTCGCAACATCAGGGAAATTATCTCCAATACATGCATACAAAGATCCTGCTCAGCATGTGAAGAGGCAACATAAAGTAGCAAGTCTTCAAGCCCAGCCAAGTGAAGGGCCCATAATACTTGGTCATGCACTGAAGCATCATCATCTGTTCTCTTCTCATCCTCAGGGCTTGCAGGCACTGCCAATACATTGCGGATCAAGATGAGGATTCGTTCCACCAGTAGGCGGTCCTCCTCCTGCCGGTGTTCCCAGTCCAACTGCAGCAACTCTCCCAGTCGGCCCACCAGCACTCCCCACACTTTCTCCTCCACAAATGCCTCCTTATAGTTCTGTTGTTGTGTTATCAGACGGAGGTACATCTGCCGTGTCACCTTCTCCTCGGGTAACTCCTCACGGAAGAGCAGGAGGACGGGGTTGGTGAGGTTCACCAATAAACGGATGGTGACATCAAACTGTTCCTTATCATCGCTGTAGTCACGCACCAATGGCAAGAGATCCGTTCGTAAAACTCGAGTGTCCCCCAGTCCCAGGCGTACTTCATGAGTGTCATCATCTCGCCGTAAGTACCGCACCAGATCCTTGGTAGTTTCCAGGCAATCAGCTTCACGATGATACTTGACACCATCGCTGTACCCCAGCGCTGAGCATGCCGCTAACAGCTCAGCATGCACCAGAGTATCACTCATGGCTCACTCCCACAATGCTGTAGGAACAAACATTATTAGTTTGTGCTTCTCACATTTAATCCACACAATCATAAAATTCCAAAATACAGCAACGATGTTTTAGAATTTTTCCAAGATAACATTACGGTAACACTGAAAGCATTGTCTAGGCAGTGATGCTAACTACAATTTTACAAGCATCAAAAAATACAATAAACGAAATTAAAAAATCAATTTCCTGCCAATGGAAAAGATTATTGCATTTATTAACATGAATAATCAACATGAAAGATACCTGGCTGCTGGCACAGAATAACAGGTTAAACACAGCAATGGCCTACGTCAGAATAATCATAAATCCTAAAACTCTCAGAAGCCATATGTGCAGCCGTTAAGGTGGGACCAAGCTTGCAATAATATAATTTATGGTTCTTCAGGTCAACTTTCTTTGGATATTTCTCCTGTTGTCCAAAGGTGGTGCCTGTGAGTGTTTTCAAGACATCAAGGTTATAAGATGCCCTTCAATATGCTGCTTGTGTTGAGAAAAAATCATGTGTTTATCCTCTCTATCTGTCTGTCTATTGCCAGATGCCTTAATCCTGTAAGGGGTGGCCACAAACAAAGTGCCTCCATGTCGCCCTGTGCCCCGTCATTTCACTGCCATGCTCCCAGCTCACACACCCCTCTCTCATATACCTCTCCACTCCATCCCTCCATCTCATCCTTGGCCTCCCTCTCCCCTCCTTCACCTCACTCACATACACTCTCCTCATCAGTCTCTCACTCTCCATTCTCTCCACATGGCCAAAGTCTAGTAATTAAAGGATCTCTCTCTATGATGAGTAACTAAAGAGGATGATGTGAAGGTGTGTTTGAAGTTCATGTATGTCTGGAATGAAGAGTTACACCAGTTTATTCTGTTACTGAAGCAGTCATTTATTTTGTGCAAGCCAGTGCCCTAGCGAATGTAAGTACTGTACTGCTAGAGCTGGCCTGCACCTTGTTGAGTTTTAGTGTTGTGAAGATATTACTGTACTTGGTCATATGCACAGGGCAGGATTATTACTGAAGGAGAGGGTTAATAGTTCATGGAAGATAAGGTTAAAACATTAGGGTCAGTGATGAGGGTTTGATTAATATCTCGGTGCCTATGATGGTCCCAATTTTCCTCTTCGCACCCAAAGAACTAAAAAATGCATTAAAGTGGTCACATGAGCTGCTATGACAGACTCTAACTGTGAAAGGAGAGGGTTTCATACGAGTTTCCACACAGCTACCATCACGAGAGGCTTCCAACTTTCTGCATCACACAAAGGCTCTGATGAATTAAGGCTGCATCACACAAAGGCTCTGATGAATTAAGGCCGTTCGGCTGCACTTCAGTCTTGCTCATTTGTTGCCAAAAACACCAAAAAGCTCAATGACAAGAACAAAATTGCTCTTTGGGTCTAGTATGGTAAGTGGTATTTTTGTCAACATTTTGGGGGGGGAGGGAGGGAGGGAGGAAGGGAGGGAGGGAGGGAGGGAGAGAGAGAGAGAGACACACACACACACACACACACACACACAACTGGAGTGAGGCTGACTAAAACAATGCAAGGAGTGCAGGGAGAGAGGAAGATCAAGAATGTGGTGGTGGGATGGGATGACGTGGTATATGAATGAGTGGAGTGGGATGCAGGGGGGGGCAGCCCACTGGTAAAGGTCAGGACAATATAGGGAGATGTGTTCGTGGCCACCCCCCCCACCGGGATTAAGGCATCTGACTATACAGAAATTGAACTTATTTTGGTCGTGGTACATATAGAAATTGAACTTTTGGTTATATAGATAGATAGACAGATAGATAGATAGTTAGACTGATAGATAGATAGATATATTATTGATATCACCCTCTAACCTCCATATTTCCATACTCCACTGATATGGTCAGGAAAACCTTCATATTGTCCTCATTTCCTTCATGCCAAGAACATTCCCAAGTACAGTATCTTTCTACCAGCACAAGCCAGTAATCAGTCAGGCTTGTTTCAATGTTCTCAGCGGTTATTCTATGCTATTGATATAATCCATAGCACTGTATTAAATGTTGACGAATGGGATCTGCATGGCCTGACTGATGACTTTAGGAGAGTGTAAGAAACGGAATCTAAAGGTGAATGTAGGGATGAGTAAAGTTATGGTCTTTGAAAGCAATGAAGCCACTGAATGCATAATGAGGTTGGATGGTACAGAAATGGAAAATGTGAGTGCATTTAAGTACTTGGGTAGTTTGATGAGTAAGGATGGAAATTTAGAGGATGAAGTGCTGGCAAGGGTACAGCAAGGAAGAAAGGTTGCTGGTTCTCTGAAAGCAGTGATAATAAACAGGGAAGTGTGCACAGAAGTAAAAAAGTCGCTGCATGATAGTACTGTGATACCAACTCCAATGCATGGAAGCAAAGCTTGGACCTTGTTGGAAGGACGCAAGACAGTCATGAGTGAGAGCAGTGGAAATGTGTTATTTGAGAGGAGCACGTGGAGTTAGCCTAAGTGGAGAGACAGACTGATAAATGAGGAAGTGAAGCACCATTGTGCTGTGGAGGTGGATGTGAAAGAATTTATTAGGAGAAATACACTGAGGTGGTTTGGCCATGTAAAAAGGATGAAGTGCAAGAGACTAATGACGAGGGTGTATGTGAGTGAGGTAGAGGAGGGGAGAGGGAGGGGGAGGCCAAGGATGAGATAGAGGGATGGAGTGCAGAGATATACAGTAGGCCTATGAGGGAGAGGGGTGTGAGATGGGGGGGTGGACAGCGAAATGGCAGGGGACAAGGTGACACAGAGGCGATTTGTTTGTGGCTGCCAATTGCTGGATTAGGGCGTCTGGCAATAGACAGATAGACAGACTTAACTTTACCCATTTCAAAGTATATCAATTGTTCAAAATAACAAAAAACTTGGTGAATATCTTGGAACAGGCTTGAAATATTGCAGAAAAAGCATTATTTGGAGAGGATGGAGGGTGAAAGACTGACGAAGAGAGTGTATGTGAGTGAGGTGGAGGGGGGAAGAGGGAGGGGGAGGCCGAGGATGAGATGGAGGGATGGGGTGGAGAGGTATATGAGAGAAGGGGGGTGTGAGTTGGGAGCAGGGCAGTGAAATGGCGGGGGACAGGGCGACTTGGAGGCGATTTGTTTGTGGCCACCCCAAACGGGATTGAGGCGTCTGGCAATAGATAGATAGATAGATAGATAGAAGTATACAGTCTCATCAACTTTACACAAAACTGAGGCAAAATGGCAACCTTCCGTGTGGGGTTTTCATGTCAATCCTTCCCCAAGAGCTGTCACTGCTAACTTACCCTAAACCAACCTAACTAGCAAATTTAACCTAACTAACATAATCTAACCTAAATTATTTCAACCTCATGGGAGGAAGGATGGGTTCTGGTGCTGAATGAACTTAATACTGTACTCCCGCTAGGTCATCACATGTAAACAAGTACCGTGTAAACTCAGTGCCTTCAGTACGATATTAGTTATTTCTGCAGAACTGGGAGTATAAGAAATAAGCCACAATACACAACAGAATATAAGAAAAATAAGCTACAATACACAACAGAGTATAAGAAAAATAAGCTACAATACACAACAGAGTATAGGAAAAATAAGCTACAATACACAAGAGTATAAGAAAAATAAGCTACAATACACAACAGAGTATAAGAAAAATAAGCTACAATACACAACAGAGTATAAGAAAAATAAGCTACAATACACAACAGAATATAAGAAAAATAAGCTACAATACACAACAGAGTATAAGAAAAATAAGCTACAATACACAACAGAATATAAGAAAAGAAATAAGCTACAATACACAACAGAATTTAAGAAAAGATATAAGCTCCAATACACAACAGAGTATAAGAAAAATAAGCTACAATACACAACAGAGTATAAGAAAAATAAGCTACAATACACAACAGAATATAAGAAAAATAAGCTACAATACACAACAGAATATAAGAAAAATAAGCTACAATACACAACAGAGTATAAGAAAAATAAGCTACAATACACAACAGAGTACAGGAAAAGAATACCCGGTGAAGCTAGAAAACACAATTATGAAACTTCACTGGTGCCCTAAAATTTTCAAACACCAGCTAATGGGAGCTCAACTAAATTTCAAGCCTTATTTTAAATCACATACCAGTACACTAGGTTATACTGTAGGTAATCTGTTTTCACCTGATAGAACTGGACCACTCAAAACTTGAATAGTAACTTAAAATATGGTAGCAAGAAACCTGACAGTCCTTAACTATCTGCCAGGAATGAGCCTAAATGATTACTCAGTCCAGTTAACTCTCCAATCTGACTACACCTGACCATCAACTAAGATAAGAAGGGTTAGGGATTTTCATTAGATTGTACTAAATGCATTATATCAATAAAGTTATTATAAAGAACACTGCCTTGGTTGGGTAAGCTTAGGACAGTCTAATGAAGTTATATTAGGGGTTTGCTATGCTTGCCTGAATATTACTTATGGCAGATCAGGTTTTGAACTTTCCGTTTCTGTATGAATTTGATTATTTTTGGCCTTATTTATGATTTTTTAAAGACTACTGTTTTATGGATGATTAAAGAATATATGAAACGGATACACATTCCTGGTATTTGCTCCATAAAAAAGGTATCTGAATAACTCCAAAAATAATCTCTACAACCAGACACCATAATCCCTTAAGAGGTGGCTGTTTCATTTCATTTATTAAAGGCTCCAACAGGCTTGCATGCGTTGGCCTTGGTCACCTAATGGCGGCTCTCCATGCTGCTCGATCTCTGGCAGCTTCCAAATTCAGTCCCTTATCCCTGAGGTCACAATCAATGACCCTGTCCCAGGTCTTTTTTGGTCTAAGTTACCTCTTGCAACCCTACCCCTAACATTAACACTTCTCACTTTCTGCACCCAATTATCATCCCTCATCCTCTCCACCTGCCCAAACCATCTCAATCTACCTCTCCTCATCACATCATCAATACGCTCCAGTCCCATCCCACCTCTCAACTCTTCCGCCATAAACCTAACCGCTCCCCCCGGCCTCACACTTAAAGATGCATTGCACATCCACTTAATCAATGTCATTTCTGTACATTTGAGCCTACACTGTCTATCTATCTATTGCCAGACGCCATAATCCCGTAAGGGGTGGCCGTTTGACTTTGAGTTATTTGTTTTATAGGGAGGGGCACTAACCCTCCACCAACCCACTTGTTGACACGTACGGAGCCTACCGTACACTGTAGCCTTAATAATTTCCATAAAAATAAGGACAGTGATTTTCTGTCACTTCTTATTGCTTTTCTTTCCTTTACAGGTGGCTTTACATTGAGTGACAAGCCAAATGGTTTCCTGTAAGCCAAGAAACCATATACAACGCTGGGTGGTAACCATATAACCAAACCATACGTGCTCCCTACGTGTCAACAAGTGGGTTGGTGGAGGGTTAGTGCCCCTCCCTGTAAAACAAATAACTCGAGTCAAATGGCCACCCCTTACAAGATTATGGCATCTGGCAACAGACAGATAGATAGACAGATTTTCTGTAATTACCGAAATGGCCAACCATTCCAAAGGCAAACCTTAACAATAATCTTACACGATAACAAATGTCTTTAGGCAGTTGGCAGTACTGTACAGTAACTTAGTACTAATTGCATCCTCAGGTTCTCAAGAGGTGTTAATCCAGTGGGCTGCCTTTTAGCAATCACCTTCCACCTGAGGGGCAGGGAACTAGTTGAGGCACTTTTGTACAACTTGGTAGAGGATCTGTCTGATAATACTGATATCATCACAAAGCTTCCCTCTCCAACATGAACGAGCATCAGATCACAATTCTCCTAAACGCCACTTTACATGATCCATTTCAGCGTACATCCATTCTATAAAATTATATACTTTCAATCAAACACACTACTTAATAACTACTGAGTCTACACACAAACATAATCAACGAATAATTCACCTAATTATACGGTATCTTCGGGTTCTAATGACACCATAATCAGCCTAGACTCTGCAAAGTTCATAAACATCACTTTTACATGACCTAGGATAGAGTACTGTTCAATATTTCTTATCAAATACATTACACAATAGCCAATCACACTATATACAAACTTAAATAACAATACACTCACCTGATAACAGTATATCCAAGAAGTTTGTGGTGTTGTTCTCACGTCAGCTGACTCCACCAACAAAATAACGCGGGAAAACAGACAGCTGAGCATCGTCTTGCGCCACGCTGTTACTTATGACCTCAAATTTACCCGAACACTACAAAAACAAATGTAATTAACTGGGAAATTTTCACTCAGTGGCTTTACACTTTATAAACAATTTTCAAAAGCGCCATATAACGAAGAATGAGGTAAAATAACTGTCTGCACTCGCCTGCAAGCTGCCACCAGTTTACGCTTTGTATGCGCATCCTTACCCTAGCAAGTCATTTTTCAAAATATTCCACCTGCAATACATCAATTAACATACCTAGATACGGTTGATACGCCCTGAAATAATGAAAATAACAGCGAATACCGGAGGACGCCACAGACACACGTGATGCGTCTGAAATCAGCTGTGTTTACTGGATGCAACGTTGCCAATGCCGACAGGTAGGTAGGGTCTGTTCTCGCCCAACCCTCCCCGTAAGATAGCCCCCCAAAATAGCCCAGTAGCTACTTACGGCACAAAACCTTCAACCAACTCTAGACAGTAATTATGTTCTTCCCTCACTAACCTATACCTTTGGATTTGTGTCAACGCTTCAGTGTCAAGAAAATAAATAAATAAATAAATAAAAATAACTATGTGCAATGAGTAAAACCTTAATACGGATGGGACTAACAGGCTTTGGTTTATACATGGACACCTGAAAGAATACAAAAGGGATTTCACTGGGAAAGAAGTAGGTTAACATTTCTTTGTGTGTGTGTGTGTGTGTGTTTACAGGCAATTAAAAAGATCAGGACTACTGTTATCCTGTAATTATACGCCTACTTACAAGAATGAGAAAACACACCATACTCTAGAACAGATGCGATGCAGGGTGATTATGTCTTCCGATGTAATCAAGCATTTATCATGCAATGGGTCTCCGAATGTCAATAAAACAGAAATAACATCTCTGAGAAACAACGCAGCAGAGCTTCTTGAATTCCAGATAAATGGCGAAAATATAAAACAGGTGGAGAATTTTATCTACCTTGGAAGTGTGCTCACAGATAATCGTAACACTGATGCAGAAGTCCTTGCACGAATCAACCACGCCTCAGCCTCTTTTGGACGTCTCAGATTAGTGGTAGGTGGTGGCGACCATCATCCACTCACTCGATGTAGTGCTGCCTACTTCTTCCATAGCCTTTATCATTCTTTTTCTGTGCCTGCCCTCCTCTCCTCCTATTTCTCCCATCTTTCCTGTCACT
Source organism: Coenobita brevimanus (assembly GCF_032717465.1). Lineage (NCBI taxonomy): Eukaryota > Metazoa > Arthropoda > Malacostraca > Decapoda > Coenobitidae > Coenobita > Coenobita brevimanus. The sequence continues at coordinate 17,987,311 of NC_137057.1, read as the reverse complement.
ACTTAATGCTTTTCTTTGCGTTACAGGTGGCTTTACATTGAGTGACAAGCCAAATGGTTTCCTGTAAGCCAAGAAACCATTTACAACGCTGGGTGGGAACCATATAACCAAACCATACGTGCTCCCTACATGTCAAGTGGGTTGGTGGAGGGTTAGTGCCCCTCCCTGTAAAACAAATAACTCAAGAGTCGAATGGCCACCCCGTACGGGATTATGGCGTCTGGCAATAGATAGAGATAGGTAGATAGATCCAGAGTCTTCGAAAACACCAACTTGAGAATCGAGACCAATATATTATAGTATGCCTCTCCACCCTTTATACGATGCTGAATCCTGGACCACTTACCAGCGTCACATCAAATAGCTTCAGCCTTGTCACATCCGATGTTTACAGTCCATTCTGGGACACACGTGGGAGGATAAAGTCCCTTACTCATAAATTCTCCAGTGGGCAATGTCAACCAGTATAGAACCCATGCTGGCTAAAGAACAGCTTAGATGGGAGGGACGTGTTCTGCCTGCCTGTGCAATGCCTTCCCCGCCAGGTTTTGTATGGCCAACTCCCTGCAGCCAGACACAGCCCAGGGGGACAGAAGAAGAGATATAAAGATCATATAAGGACAACTCTGAAGAAATGCAACATCCTACCAAAAGATCTTGAAACCAGTGCCTCTGACAGAAAACACTGGCGAGCCCTCTGCAGCGAAGGAACCATGATTCATTTTGAAGACGCTCGGAACCTGACCAGAGGATAGCGTACACAATGAAGGCACAGCCAAAATAGTTCTCCCAGCAAACCCAGACTTGACATGCCAAGTGTGTGGCAAAGTTTGCGGATCAGTCATACACGTTAGCACCAAAGACTGAGACACACACCATCATAATGAGTATAGTAGCCGTCGTCTTTTGTAGTAGAAAGACAACTTAAGTAAAGAGAGAGAGAGAGAGCGTCTGTGAAACGAATCTGAGAAGACTTATCGCCAGATCACATGGATTAATTCTGACTTGTACAACCACCGCCAGCACTATATAAAGTTAGTCGTTACCTATATATATTCTTGCATACTTTTATTATTAACTACTTGACAATTTACATCACAAGGAACATAATATTTTTAAATATACACTTTGCCATATCCAAGACAACAAGAAATAGGCCAGAAGTCGGACAACTACTTTAAAAATAGCACAAACCCCGCATCCCACTCGAATTTCTCACACACTTCGGCTCGGTAACTAGCCCAATTGTGCGAGAAAAGTGCAGGGTTACCAATCTGACAAGAGGTGCCAAGTTTGTGTAAAGAGGATCTGACATTCATTTTTATATATTAATGCATGCGTTCTATTTTACAGTAGATATCCTTCAAAAATTAATCTGAATTCATAAAGACGTCGTAAATGTGTGTCCAAAGTATAGAGGGCATGAAGGCGCGAGATTCAAATAACTGGATTAGCTAGAATTCGTTCATATTAACTTCGTGGAGGTTTTCGTCCATTTGTAGGTAAGTTCCCGTAGCTCTGTGATATTAATAAAATAACATAACAGCTCTGCCTCATGTTTTAAGACAGTGATTATGATTAGTAGCATATTCTAATACAATTTAGTTATGGTTCGACATCCTTTCCCCAGAACTACATTATGCTTATCACCCTCTTCTGTGTTGTTAATATCTAGTTACAGTTCAGTATCAAAATGGACAGATGACAATTTTAGGTCAAAATAAAGTGAACAAAGTATCAATTTGTCCACAAGAAAAAAAAAAAAAATACGAATTTTACACGTATTATGGTGTGGTTAATCCATAGCTAATACTTTGCTTTCCAGAGGCAGTTCCAGCATTTTTGAAGGGGGTCGTTTTTTAACCACTGACGTGTTGAATAGTAAACCAAACTACACATGCATTATCAGATTTATTAAAACCATAAACGTATTGCCCTTTTCCGCCAAGAGGGACATGCGGACTTTCAAGGGATATAATCAGATAGAAGTAGTAGCAGCTGTAGTAGTTGTAGTAGTAGTAGTAGTAGCAGCAGCACAGATATGGGGTGATTATACAGATTACGTAATCGATCACGATTACATGGCAGTTTCTTGAATACGATTATGATTAAGATTACAGAAAATTTGAACGTATTCGATTAAGATTACATGCCTTGTAATCGTGATTAAAATAATGATTACTTTAGAGAGAGAGAGAGAGAGAGAGAGAGAGAGAGAGAGAGAGAGAGAGAGAGAGAGAGAGAGAGAGAGAGAGAGAGAGAGCGAAAGAATCAGTTCTGATGGGATAGTAGTTTAACTTCTGCTGTTAGTCAATTTTTTCCTGAATACAGTAGCTTACGTTCCAGAAGCATTATTAAGTAAGGGCAGGGCTCAGTTTAGTTTCTTCCGCTAATGTCCTTCATCTGTTGACACTGGCAGCAGGGCAGGATCTAGGAATAAGCTAAACAAACTACAACTTACATCCTTTCAGCATGAAGGCGAAATGAAAAGTCTCTCCCTTTCTCTCTCCATTTTTACACTCAGTATCATTATAATTTATACTGACGTACTGATTTAACCTAATTAGCCCAATATAGTCGGATTTGTTATGCATCTTGGCTGTGTTGCTGTCAAGGTCATTTGTTACACAGCTTATTCTCTGCTAACAGTGGCCCTACACAGCCTTATTCTGTTAACAGTGGCCCTACACAGCCTCTATAGCTTCCCATAGTTTGTTCCTATCTATCTATAGCCCGACGCCCTAATCCCGCAAAGGGTGGCCGCAGACAAAACGCCTCCAAGTCGCTCTGTCACCCACCATTTGACTACCCTCCCCCCTCCCTCATATACCTCAGTTGTCTAATGCCTTCTCTCTCTGCCACACTCCTCCTGGGATGTTACGCAAGATTTTAGGCACATGAACACCTCTTGTTCGTATTACACCCCCGCATGCATTAGGACGAAGGGTGTATTGGTTGACGTGTGTGTGTGTGTGTCAGTCTCTCAACCAGGAAATGTCTATTAAAAATGCGTGTGGTAGGTTTAGTGGTGGTATTGATATGGGTGTGGGAGGCAAATACATGGCAGGGATGAGATGCTATTGTGGTGGGGGCGGTAGGAGAGTATACCCTGTGAAGATGCCAGCTGTGGGAGTAACGGTTTGAGCGCAGTGAAAGTTTGCCTCAAAGTTTTCTCCAAGAACACCAAAACACAAGCGTTGTTCTAATAGTCACGGTATTAGTGCGTCATTGACCTCCCACCAATGACCTCAAATAACCTCGGTCAACCTCACATCGCCTATGTCCAAACTGGAGGTCATGTGAGTCTCCATGCCACAAATTGGGCTGCTGGGGTACCCGGCGTTGCCCGGGCCAAAAAGGCGAACACACTACCGGTGACCTCAAATGACCCAGATCTGAATTTTGACCCCCCTGAAACCATCCTTGGGTCACCCTGATTCAGAATACATATGGATTTTGGGGGTATCTGACCCCTGGTTTGGGTGTGATGAAGGACAAACAGCACGGCTATTATTATTATTATTATTATTATTACTATTATTATTATTATTATTATTATTATTATTATTACTGTATTTTTAAGGGACAAACAAACAACACAGCTCTTTTATATATACAGATTATTATTATCATCATCATCATCATCATCATTATTATTATTATTATTATTATTATGAGACTAGACAACACACTCGACCTCTATGCCTTCCACACGACTACAGCCACAAGCAAAAGTTTGTTGACACTTCCATTCCGGGTGAAAGTATGGAAGCTGTCACTTTTTTTTAAAATTAATGTGGTAGCAATATTTTGAAACACAACGAAAAAGTATGAGAAGAAAGGGAAATTTATCGCTCAGGGAAAACGTAGGGAAAACAGGATATATTGCCGTTTGGGGAATGTCCGATAATTTTTGCATCTGGCTGTACGTCTTCCTAACATTATTTGAAATTCTATTGTCGCGGCGCAAGACTCTGAGGTTGCCATTATCGTACCCTGGCAACCTACCATTCAAATGTGCGTCCGATTTCGTATCATATTATACACGAATCATATTATTATGCTCGAATATATTATACACGAATATTATTATACACGAATATATTATACCCGAATCACATGCGTCTCATACACGAAATTAGATGTCCGATTTCGTATCATATACACGAATATTATTATGCACGAATATTATTTTGCACGAATATTATTATACATGAACATATTATACACGAATCACATGCGTCTCATATTATACACGAAATCAGACGCACTTTTGAATGGTAGGTTGCCAGGGCACGATAATAACAACCTCAGAGTCGTGCGCCGCGACTATACCAACTCTTTTCTTTGTTGTTTTTTTGTTTTTCTGTTTTTAAATTAGGAGAGACGTCTCGCAGTGAAGGGGTTAAGGCAATTTCCTAACCCCTCATATAACAAATCGTCTCCTGAGCTAAATTAATGTTTTTTTGGAGATAAAGAATATGGAAAGAAGAATCGTAGATAAAGGAAAAATAAAATGACTCTGGACCATATTGTAAGTGCCATATGCGTTCCTAACACCTCTTCCTAAGCGATTTATTTTGCATTTAGCCTAACAAAAGTATACAAAAGAAAAATCGTGGCAAAAAAAAAAAATATCTTACTATAGACCATATTGTAAGTGCCAGATGAGTTCCTAGCATCTTTTCCTAAGCGATTTATTTTGAATTTAACCTAAGAAAAGTATATAAAAAGAAAACATCGTAGAAAAAAAAAACTTACAATGGACTATATTATAAGTGCCAGATGAGTTCCTAGCACCTCTTCCTAAGCGATTTATTTTGAATTTAATCTAACAAAAGTATATAAAAAGAAAAAAATCGTAGGAAAATAAATCAATCCTACTATGGAGCATATTGTAAGTGCCGTATGAGTGCCTAGCACCTTTTCCTAAGCGATTTATTTTGCATTTAGCCTAACAAAAGTATATAAAAAAATCATAGAAAAAAAAAAAACTGACTATGGATCATATTGTACCTGCCATATGAGTCAAGCACATTTTCCTAAGCGATTTATTTTGAATTTAATCTAACGAAAGTATATAAAAAGAAAACCGTAACGTAAGGATTAATAATAAATCTTTACCTGTGGACCGCACTGACTCTTCGTAATGCCTGTTCTTTAGCGACTTATTTTGTGTTTTACTCTTTAATATTCTTATGTATATTATTTGTTATGTATTTGTATGTATTTCTTTATGTAAATTATTTCTATCACTTTCACATACAGTTTGCCTCAGTAACACACAAGGAAATATTGACGTATAGTGCGTGGAATAAATCGCTTAGGTAAAGGTGTTAGGGATCTTTGAAAGCCAATTCTAATCCAAACCTTAAATATTTTCAACTAACTTTTGATGACACTGTTTTTCCTTCTTCCTCCTCCTCCTCCTCTTCTTCTTCCTCCTCCTCCTCTTCTTCCTCCTCCTCCTCTTCTTCTTCTTCCTCCTCTTCTTCTTCCTCCTCCTCCTCTTCTTCCTCCTCCTCCTCCTCTTCTTCTTCCTCCTCCTTCTTCTTCTTCCTCCTCCTCTTCTTCTTCTTCCTCCTCCTCTTCTTCTTCCTCCTCCTCTTCTTCTTCCTCCTCCTCCTCCTCCTCTTCTTCCTCCTCCTCCTCTTCTTCCTCCTCCTCCTCTTCCTCCTCCTCCTCCTCCTCCTCTTCATTCTTCATTATTTCTTCGTATCATCATCATCAACCTCCTCCTCCTCCTCCTCCTCCTCCTCCCTGCTATCGGGCCTGTGTCTGCGTCTGCTGGCGTCTGCTCCTCTCCTCCACTCTGCTGATGAAGTTGATAATGTCGTCTGCCAGTAGCTTGGGCTCCTCCATGGCGGCGAAGTGTCCCCCGCGCGGCAGGTCACTGAGGAGGAGGAGGAGGAGGAAGAGGAAGAGGAAGAAGAAGGAGGAGGAGGAGGAAGAGGAAGAGGAGGAGGGGGGAAAGAGATAATAATAATAATAATAATAATAATAATAACAACAGCAATACTACTACTAATGTTAATAATAACAATAGTTCTACTACTACTGCTACTACAGCTACTACAACTACTACTGCTACTACTACTACTAGCAATAATAATAATAATAATAATAATAATAATAATAATGATAACATTAACAACAACAACAACAACAATGATAATAATAATAACAATAATAATAATAATAATAATAATAATAATAAAAAGTGAACTGCCATTAGCAATTTCTATAACTCACCACACGCCAAGGTCATCCCTTTTGTGAATATGACCTCAGTACATAAAAGGAAGCAAATTTTGAACTTTGACCTTGGCTGTGACCTTGAGTTTTGGGTCAAGGTCATTCATACTTGGCAGCCATGCATAACATATCAAGTTCTATAAATATGCCAAGTTTGGTGAGTGTAGCTCAATTCTATATATATATATATCTTTTTTGAATTGTGCACTCAATGACCCCAAACTACTTTCCATTAACCCCTGGCCAATCTTAGAAACTACTGGCCCAAATTTGCCCATAGTCAGTCCAGACCTGCTCCTCAACCTTGGCTATGTCCCACAAAAATTTTAAGTGGGTACCTTTAGCGGTTTCGGTAAATCCGGGAATAGACTAATTTTATAGGTTTTTGGATGTAACTGGAAAACAAGTACTAGGAACTGGTCCCTCTCTCCCCCTTCCCCCCCTCCACCTTATTCACATACACTCTCCTCGTCAGTCTCTCACTCTCCATCCTCTCCACATGGCCAAACCACCTCAGTGTGTTTCTCCTAACGCGTTCTATCACATCCACATCCACACCACAACGCTCCTTCACTTCCTCATATGCCAGTCTGTCTCTCCGCGTAACTCCACACCACAACGCTCCTTCACTTCCTCATTTGTCAGTCTGTCTCTCCACGTAACTCCACACC
>NC_137057.1:17967885-17970385 GCF_032717465.1 Coenobita brevimanus | reverse complement strand
CCACTTTAAAATTATTGACCAAACATTTCCTTTTGAGATATTGTACAACTACTATCTTTATATGTATTGTCTATCTATCTATCTATCTATTGCCAGACGCCTCAATCCCGTTTGGGGTGGCCACAAACAAAACGCCTCCACGTCGCCCTGTCCCCCGCCATTTCACTGCCCTGCTCCCAACTCACACCCCCCTCTCTCATATACCTCTCCACCCCATCCCTCCATCTCATCCTCGGCCTCCCCCTCCCTCTTCCCCCCTCCACCTCACTCACATACACTCTCTTCGTCAGTCTTTCACCCTCCATCCTCTCCACATGGCCAAACCACCTCAGTGTGTTCCTCATAACGCTTCCTATCACATCCACATTGTATATCTGAAAAAATGTTTCAAATTCAAATTCGTCAGTCTCTCACTCTCCATCCTCTCCACATGGCCAAACCACCTCAGTGTGTTTCTCCTAACGCTTCCTGTCACATAAGAATATTTAAGGAAGAACCTAAGACTAAAGGCACGAAAACTTGTACTTGTCAATTAAAAAAATAAACAAAATAGGAAGCAGAAAGCACTCAGAGGGCGCATACCCCCGTCAGCGCCAAGAAAATATAAGATTTACTGATGTCATTCCTCTTTCCTACCAGACGCATACTCTCACAGTCACACACAGCAAAATTCTACGGTCTTTGTCTGCCCTATTTCACAAGCTCAAAAGGGTAGAGGTCCTAATGTATTCAAGATCCGTTCAGTTCGAGATGCCTGGACACACTGCATTTAAAAGACTGGAGGTCATAGGCAGTGGGAAATACAGACAGAGGGAGACAGTTCCAGAGCTGACCTGTTGCATAAATGAAGGACTGGGAGTAACGGTTAACTCTTGCATTAGAGAGTTGGACAGAAAAGGGATGAGAGTTTGCTGCTAGACGGGTGCTACGCGCCCGTCGTAGAGGTGGAGGGATGCAAGCAGACAGTTCAGAGGAGCAGTGACCATTGAAGTAGTGATAGAAAAGAGATATAGATGCAACAGTGTGGCGAAGAGACAGAAGTTGAAGGGAGCCAGTAAGAGGAGAAGAGTTAATGAGAAGGAAAGAGAGAGAGAGAGAGAGAGAGAGAGAGAGAGAGAGAGAGAGAGAGAGAGAGAGAGAGAGAGAGAGAGAGAGAGAGAGAGAGAGAGAGAGAGAGTGGGGATAGGACTACACAGCACTGCCTGGACCTTCACTGTGCCCGAAAGATGATGGACCACAGGGAAAGGGCTACGTAATTCTGTGGTCAGCCCCGTACACGTTATCAGCTACGGCAAGAACACAGCTTACGTAGGTGTCTTTCAAGAGGCGTTATATATTTCCCAACACCCCTTCCTAAGCGATTTATTCGGCACGTAACACCTCAGCATCCCTTTCTGTGTAACTTATTCAAACGACATAGACATAAAAGCGATATAAATGGCATGCAAAAGAGCGTTAAGGTGCACAAAATAAGTCGCTAATGTACGGGTGTTACGAAGCCTTCCATACCACCAGGAATATAGGTGACGTCATTTTCCGCTTATTCCTTTGTTCTCTCTCTCTCTCTCTCTCTCTCGCTCTCTCTCTCTCTCTCTCTCTCTCTCTCTCTCTCTCTCTCTCTCTCTCTCTCTTCACCTACCTCTTGCGTAATATTGACCACAAACTTCCTTATCGTAGTGTCTTCCGGCCTGGGTTGACCTGGCCCCCACCAGGGGTTTGGGTGGAGGTGTGGTAGGGGGGGCTCCACCACCACCCACCACCACACCACACCCACCACCACAGCCGCCACACCGCCCACCACACCTCTCATCTCGACCACCTGTGCAAAAAGATGATAAACACTTAGGATGGCTATGTGTGGTTAATTTCTCCATTCACCACACTACCACACCCACCACACTACCACCACCACACACACCACCATTACCACAATACCACACCCACCACCACACCACCATTACCACAATACCACACCCACCACCACACCACCATTACCACAATACCACACCCACCACCACACCCACCACCACACCACCACACCCACCACCACCACACCATTCATCTCGACTACCCTTACCAAAAAAAAAAAAATAATAATAATAATAACATATACGATGGATATGTGTGGATAATTTCTCCATTCACCACACTTACTACCACCACACTACCACACTCACCACACCCACCACACCACCACAGTCATCACACCCATCAACCTCAAGGAAAATGTGTATGGTCAAGGACGTCTGCTTTTTTGCCTTGTTCCACACACACACACACACACACACACACACACACACACACACACACACACACACACACTTTTCACCTCAGCTACTCGAACCAAAAAAAAATACGTTGCCTATAATTCCGCCCTACCCACTAACACAGGAAAAAGACTCGTAACACCTCTTCCTTAGCGATTCGTTCTGCATGTTACGCCTCAGTATAATTTTGTGCGTAATTTATGCAAAACAGACCAACACTAATGCGATAAAAA
>NC_137057.1:17807885-17962885 GCF_032717465.1 Coenobita brevimanus | reverse complement strand
CTAGCATCGAATCTTAGTGTCTGCATGCCTTCCGTAGCACTTCTTCGTAACTAGCATCATATTCTAATGCTTACATCCCTTCCACAGCACTTCTTCGTGACTAGCAACATATTCTAGCGTCTACATCCCTTCCATACCACTTCTTCGTGACTAGCATCATATTCTAGCGTCCATATCCCTTCCATGGCACTTCTTCGTGACTAGTATCATATTCCAGTGTTAATATACAGTTACAACTCAGCATGCAAGATGGAGAGATGGCAATTTTAGGCCAAGTTAGAGCAAGAGAGAGAGAGAGAGAAAGAGAGAGAGAGAGAGAGAGAGAGAGAGAGAGAGAGAGAGAGAGAGAGAGAGAGAGAGAGAGAGAGAGAGAGAGAGAGAGAGAGAGAGAGAACATACAGAGGCATACACAGACAACGAGAGAGAGAGAGAGAGAGAGAGAGAGAGAGAGAGAGAGAGAGAGAGAGAGAGAGAGAGAGACTAAAGAAATAATCCCTCGCTCTCTCAAAGGAAATATATCGCTTAGTCACGCCTCTTATCCCAGGACGGCATGCACGAGGCACACGAGAGAGAGAGAGAGAGAGAGAGAGAGAGAGAGAGAGAGAGAGAGAGAGAGAGAGAGAGAGAGAGAGAGAGAGAGAGAGAGAGAGAGAGAGAGAGAGAGTTACATGGTACAGGGGACGTAGCGCATTTCCCTCACCGATTTAGTCTGAGTCTGTATTTTACGCCTATTTTTCTGTAATTGTCTGTTTTACGGCCTTTTCCTCGACGCCTTTCCTTCAGCGACTTAGTCTGTACTTCACGTGGTTTTCTGTGAGGCAGTCTGTATTTTACGCCTTTTCCTCAGCAATTTATTTTGTACTTAACGATTTTTCCTTGGCGATTTTTCCGCATATTAAACATTATGGTACTGTATGTTGCATGTTGTGTATGTGACTGGAGATCATATGCAGTAGGAAAAATAGGCAGCGAGAGACAGTTCCAGAGTTGACCTGTTGCATAAATGAAGGGCTGGGAGTAACGGTTAACTCTTGCATTAGAGAGTTGGACAGAAAAGGGATGAGAGTTTGTTGCTAGACGGGTGCTACGCGTCCGACGTAGAGGTGGAGGGATGAAAGCAGACAGTTCAGAGGAGCAGTGACCATTGAAGTAGCGATAGAAAAGAGATAAAGATGCAACAGTGCGGCGAAGAGACAGAGGTTGAAGGGAGCCAGTAAGAGGAGGAGAGTTAATGAGATGAAAAGCCTTTGACTCCACCTTGTTGAAAAAAGCTGTATGTGGGGAGCCTCCCCACACATGAGAGTTGTACTCCACACTGGGGCGAATAAAACCCCTGTATAGAGTCAACAACTGTGCAGGGATAAAGAAGGAACGGAGTCGGCTTAGCACACCCAATCTCTTGGAAGCAGATTTTACAAGAGATGTAATATGATCTTTCCAAGATAAGTCCCGAGCAAATGAAACCCCGAGCATGTTCAAGGATGATGCAGGATTAAGCTGGATAATATTAAACATTAGTGGGTATACCTGTGGAAGATTTTGTCGGGTTGATAGGTGTACGAACTGAGTCTTTGATGCTTTAAAAACAACCAGATCATTTTTACCCCAGTCAGAGATACGAGCCAAGTCAGACATTAGGTGTGCCACAGCGTCGTCCCTTGTTTGTTGATGGAACTACTGTTACAATATGCATTGTATTAATGTAACTTTTTTTTAGTCTGCCAAGCATCGATATCCTTATGCTTAAGCTTGGAGGTGTAACCGACCGCTTGAGTTGCTGCAGTAGTTCGCTGCAATATACTTGGAATTGAACTGAATTGAAATATTTATTGTTCCAAAAGGTATAGAGTGCTAATACTTGGAGGGAAGAAGTTAATATTAAGCCCAGTCTGGAAATATATAAGAGATGGAAGGTGAATATTAAAGAAGAGAATATATAGGACAATCGCCGAGCATCAAGTATCCTGGACAAAGCTAGAAGCGGGACTCTGCCACTAAACAATATGAAGACACACAAACGGAGAAATAGCCTGTCATTGTGTGGATATGGAAATGAAGACCTAAAGCACTTCATGCCAGTATGCCCTAGTACTGATAATGAAAGAAGAGGAGCTGGTGAACTACGTCAGTGTGTATCAACGGAGAAGAGACAGCAGTAACAGGAAAATTTTTGTTCAATGGAGAGAACTTGGTAAGGAAGGAAGTCTTATATAGTATGTGGAGAAGAAGGGAGAAAAGTATAAGAGAGTGGCAGGCAAACTAGAAACCAAGCAAAACTAAGGAACAACAAAAACTGGAGTAGTAGAAGATCAGGAAAAGGAGTTAGACGATGTAGAGGCATATACTCCGACCAGTCATCACATCGCATCCCGCACTCCCAGCTGGTGTATCACAGGACTCCTCTCCGGTTTTACTTTAACTACACGTATGAGGGCGCCCATTTCAGCGTGGTGGCAGCGGTAAACGTGAGAGCAAGCAGAGGAGAGGCAACTACGAGCAACTGTGTCGAGGCAAAAATATAGTGGGTAGGCGAGTGACCAGAGTGGCGACCCTTGCAGAATGGAAGTCACAGTGCCTCAAAAACCAAGCCTGACAGGTGACACTGAGCCTGCCTGGAAATTGTTCAAACAGAAATTCGAGTTCTATCTTTTAGCTAGTGGACAAAAAAGGAAATCAGGTGAGGAGAAAGTAGCCTTGCTTTTAACATTAGGAGGGGACGACCTACTGGAACTGTACAAGTCTTTTGAATTTCCTGAAGCAAGTTCGGAGCAGCCTAATCTTTCTACGGTGATCGAGATTGTGTTAGCTAAGTGTTATGCTCATGAGGAGAGGATGGAGAGTGAGAGACTGACGAGGAGACTGTATGTGAGTGAGGTGGAGGGGGAGGCCAAGGAAGAGATGGAGGGATGGAGTAAAGAGGTATATGAGAGAGGTGGGTGGGTGTGAGTTGGGAGCAGGGCAGTGAAATGGTGGGGGACAGGGCGACGTGGAGGCAATTTGTTTGTGGCCACCCCGTATGGGATTAAGGCGTCTGGCAATAGATAGATAGACAGATAGTGATGCTCCGTTTGCGCCACGAAAGAACTTGCTGACTGGTACAAATTCGAAAACTGTGCAACAACCAGGAGAGATTTTGGACTCAATGATCACCAGGTGGAAAAATTTTGTGTATGGAGTGTGTGAATATGGAGTGTAAGGAGTGTGTAAATGGAGTGTAAGGAGTGTGTAAGGAGTGTGCATATGGAGTGTAAGGAGTGTGTAAGGAGTGTGCATATGGAGTGTAAGGAGTGTGTAAAGGAGTGTGAATATGGAGTGCGAGGAGTGTGTAAGGAGTGTGACTATGGAGTGTAAGGAGTGTGTAAGGAGTGTGAATATGGAGTGCAAGAAGTGTGTAAGGAGTGTGACTATGGAGTGTAAGGAGTGTGAATAAGGAGTGTGTAAGGAGTGTGAATATGGAGTGCAAGGAGTGTGTAAGGAGTGTGACTATGGAGTGTAAGGAGTGTGACTATGGAGTGTAAGGAGTGTGACTATGGAGTGTAAGGAGTGTGTAAGGAGTGTGTAAGGAGTGTGAATAAGGAGTGTGTAAGGAGTGTGTAAGGAGTGAGAATATGGTACACGAAAAGACGATAACTTACGCGATCAGCTTGTGTTGCCTTGCCGAGATGATGCGTTACGAGATGAATTCTCTGAGGTGCAAGATCTGGCGTTTACTGAGGCTGTGAAGATCTGTGTCGGGCGTCCAAGAACCAGACGGCTGTTTTCCGTGACCAAGGTACTGAGGTCATAAATAAAATGGAACTCAGACGCATGATGAAGTTGAAGCATTACGAAGCATCCTAAGACTGTGCAACCTTTGAAGCCTCTGAGGGAGTGCAGCCAGAAGCATAATTATGGAAGAAGGAAGCATGTCCAGCATATGGGAAGACCTGTAGCATATGTGGGCACAGGAACCATTTTGCCGTGAAGTGAAACGCCAAGACCAAGCGAGTTCAACAGCATCCAGAAGGAGGAACAGCAAGATCAAGATGTCCAATTTACAATAAACATAACGTGGAGATCCCATAAGGCCATAATGACTACCTTGGACGTAAGGGACTGCAAGGCGAAATTCCAGGTGGACTGTGGCGCCAGCGTGAACGTTCTACCAAGATGCCTGACATCCGATGACCCGCTGGAGGCCCGCAACACTGTTTTGTTTATGTGCAACTCCGCCGAGGTTAATTCTCCTGGAAAATGTAGGGTAATACTGAAGAACCCTAGGAATGATAAGAAGTACAGTGTAGAATTCATTGTAGTGGAATTAGAGTTCACACCAATGCTTCGTAAAAGAACATCTGAGCAAATGAACCTGATCGCAGGTATTTAGGAGTATGTTAATCACGTCCAGGATGTAATTCATGACTTTAAAAAACTTATCCGTGCGCGAGAGGGTTACTGATGTCTTTTCAGATGTACCAGGGACATCGCCTGGAGTTGTTAAGCATCCTGTTGACCCTGATTGTATGCCAACAGCAGTAACTTCTTGTCTTGTGCCTATAAGTGTTATAAAAGGGTGTTTGGTAACTTTAATGAACTGGAAAGATTGACGATCATAACAAAAGTGGATGAGCCAACTGAATGGGTGGGCCAGGTGGTTGTGGGTAGTAAGAAATCTGGTGACCTACGGATCTGTATTGACCCTCGAGCTTTAAACCGTGCACTTAAAAGAGAGGTACACCAATTCCTGTAACTGACGATGTAGTACCTGGTCTGTCTAAGGCAAGGGCTTTTTCAAAATCAGAGTTTAAAATTGGCTACTGGCTCTGTAAACTAGATGACCAAATTCTCTCACAACTTTCCAGACACCTCTTGGCAGGTACAGGTGGTTAAGGTAGCGAAATCTTCCACGAGAGGCTACGTGCTGATCTAGAGGGACTAAAAGGAGTTGTATGCGTGGCTGATGACATGCTGAAGTACGGCTTTGGTGACACTGATGCACAGGCTAACAAAGATCATGACAACAATGTTTGCAGTTTGTTAGTAAGATGTAGGGGCCGGAGGAGTAGACCCAATAAACGTATGACTGAGCTGAGAAGTCATGAGGTAAACTTTTCCCGGTCACAAGGTGTCCAGAGATGAGGTGAAAGCAGACTCTGATAAAACAGAATCAATTGCAAAGCTGACAGGCCCTCAGAGTGTAGCAGAGGTGCAGTGTTTGGCTGGAATGGTAGATTATCTGGCTGGGTTTTTGCCTGGGTTGGCTGGTGTAATGAGGCCCCTTAGGCAGATGATCAGTGAGAAGGTAGAGTGGCACTGGGGAGAAGAGCAAGAGAAAGCTAACTATCTATCTATTGCCAGACGCCTTAATCCCTTATACGGGGTGGCCACACACAAATCGCCTCCACGTCTCCCTGTTCCCCGCCATTGCACTGCCCTGCTCCCAATTCACCTCTCCCCCCTCTCTTATATACCTCTCCACCCCATCCCTCCATCTCATCCTTGGCCTTCCCGTTCCTCTCTCCCCCTCCACCTCACTCACATACACTCTTCTCGTCAGTCTCTCACTCTCCATCCTAGGTTGTCAGATGTAATGAAACCCCGTAGGCAGTTGATGAACACGAAGGTAGAGAGGCACTTGGGAGAAGGGCAAGAGAAAGCGCTAGCCAGGAGTAAGAAGTTAGTTACATCTTCACCAGTGTTGGCTTACTGTGATCAGAGTAAATCCCTAATTATTCAGTGTGATGCCAGCCAGGCAGGGTTAGGAGCAACTTTAATGCAAGCTGGCAAAACCCGTGTCATATGCTAGTCGAGCTTTAACCCCTACGGAAATCAGGTACCCACAAACAGAGAAGGAAATGTTGGCTGTTGTGTTTGCCTTGACTCAATTTCACCAGTACACGTTTGGCAGGCTGACCAAAATAAAAAGTAATTACAGTCAATTGTGAAGAAACCGCTGGATCATACACCAAGACGCCTACAAGGAATGTTGCTACAAACACTCCAGTATGACAGATTTAAAACGATTTAACCATCCCCGAGCTAGGCAACTATGGCCATATAGCCCCGCTAGGTTACAGGAGCGCGCTACCACTCCCGGCAACGGTGACCCGTCAGAGGCTCGAACTCGCAACCGCGCGATTACGTGTCGGGCGCTTTACCTCTAAGCCACCGCGCCCCCACCAGTGTGACAGAGAATTAGAATACAAGCCAGGTAAAGAGATGCACATAGCAAATCTTTCAAGGACACACTTCTCAGAGAGTGGAGGCGGAGAGGCATTTGAATCAGTTAATATGGTTTCTTACCTTCCCATTACGCCTGAACGTCTTGACAAAATTAGGAAAGCTAGTGCCTGTGATGAGACTACGAATGTTCTTTTAGAGACCATCATACGTGGGTGGCCTGAGACCAGAGATGAACTGCCGTGTCAGCTACTCCCATATTCCTGTTTTCGTGATGAGTTTTCAGCCCAAGACGGTGATTTTTAAGGGTGAGCGAATTGTGATGCCACAGGAGTTTTTCATTCATTCATTCATTGCCAGACGCCATGTATCCCAAACGGGGTGGTCAAGGGCTTAGAGTTAATTGTTTTACAGGGAGGGGCACTAATCCTCCACCAACCCCACTTGACACGTAGACGGTGATTTTTAAGGGTGAGCGAATTGTGATGCCACAGGAGTTGCGGCCTGATATTAAAGAAGCCCTACACTCATCTCACACCGGGTGGAGGCGTGTCTGAGACGTGCGAGAGAGTGTGTATTGGCCTAGTATGAATGCCGAGATTAAAGAACACATCTCATGCTGTGAAGTATGTGCAAAGTTCAAAGATTCCCAGAAGGAAACACTAATTTCTCATGAGATTGCCGAAAGGCCATGGGAGAGAGTGGGCGTGGATCTCTTTGAACTGAAAAGTCAAACCTTTCTAGTAGCTGTGGACTACTCCAGTAACTTTTGGGAAGTTGATGTACTAGATTCTACCAAAGCATGTACTGTAATGCGTAAGCTAAAGGCTCATTTTGCCAGATATGGTATTCCATCAGTCGTGGTTAGTGCTAATGGTCCTCAGTTTCCTAGTGAGGAATTCAAAACATTTGCATTTAATTATGATTTCCAACACAGAACAAGTAGCCCTAAGTACCCCTAGTCGCATGACATGGCAGAGGCTGCTGTCAAAACTGCTAAGAACCTGATTCTTAAAGCACTGTCCAGGGGTAAAGACCCGTATTTGGCTGCCTTACACTATCGTAACACTCCAAGTCAAGACGTGGATTTAAGTCCTGCTCAGAGGATTGGCAGGAGGACGCGTACTCTGCTGCCAACAATATAGTTTGTTAAAGCGTCATGGTATAGATGTTGCCATGCATAAGAAAAAACGGATAAAGAATCTGAAGAGTGCTTGGTGCCATGACAGAGGTGCGACAGACCTTAACCGTTGAAAGAGGTGATGTGCGAGTGAAACCAACCAGTTTACGAGACAGTCTGGAAGAGAGGCAGTGTGACAGGTGAAGCTGGTGTCAGATCGTATGAAGTCACGACTGATTCTGGTATTTTGAGGCGGAATAGACAACACCTGAGGCTGTCCAATGAATCTGATCAGAGAGAAACTGTAGAGAGTTCGGGTGATCCAGGACTGAGAGCGCACTGTACTACCGGTACTGTTCAGACCAGCGTGAATGACCAGACTGCAAGAAGTGTGAGGACTGATGAGGGGAAAGAAATGAATGCAGAGAGAGAGAGAGAGAGAGAGAGAGAGAGAGAGAGAGAGAGAGAGAGAGAGAGAGAGAGAGAGAGAGAGAGAGAGAGAGAGAGAGAGAGAGAGAGAGAGAGAGAGAGAGAGAGAGAGAAGTGTTGGTAGCAGATATTCCCAAAGGGCAACAAGAAATACATTGCCTCTTAGACAGGAGTGGTATATTGTAAATAAGATAATGCTGTATTGTTTATAGGTGTTAGTAGGTTGAGCCTAAACCTGACGTGGTCTTGGATTAATCACAGGCAGTACAGTGTGATGCTGGCAGGACGTATTATGGTTCTAAGTTGGTTCATGCATTACCTATGTGGAGAAAGCTTTAATTTGTTACGCATATGCTGTATTATTATTTACCTACATGTCATGTGGAGCCGAAGTCTTACCAGTCCAGTATCTCTTGATGTGAGCAGTGAGGTTGTTGAATTACACTCGTGTGCCAGATAGTATTTTCCTTTAGCTACCGAATTCAGGGTGTAAAAACCGAATTGAAACTTAACATGTTAATCACTGGTCTGGCCGGGATTTGAACTCAGGCCCTCACGCCTCATATGCCCACACGTTACCACTGAGCCAAAGAAAGCATCCTCGCTTTGCCACTAAGCAATGCGGGCTTTTGCTCTTATACACCCCATTACAAGGGTAACTACTAAAAGACTGATAATAGAAACAGTCAATTTTACCCTTGTACCTTTGTTAACTTTGGCCACACGCCTCATATGCCCACACGTTACCACTGAGCCAAAGAAAGCATCCTCGCTTTGCCACTAAGCAATGCGGGCTTTTGCTCTTATACACCCCATTACAAGGGTAACTACTAAAAGACTGATAATAGAAACAGTCAATTTTACCCTTGTACCTTTGTTAACTTTGGCCACAGTGCGGTGACTTGATGCAGTATATACTTATATCTGTTCCTTATGGTCAAACAAGGTTAAAGGAACTCTTGTCTTTTCTCTCAAGAGGGAAAGGATGTTACAATATGCACTGTATTAATGTAACTTTCTCTTTAGTCTGCCAAGCATCGTTTTCCTTATGTCTGAGCTTGGTAGCGTAACCGACCGCTTGGATAACTGCAGTATATTATAAGGGCGGCCATTTCAACAACTGCTGAGATGGACGTTGCGGCAACCGAATGGAAAGGTGAAGGGTGGAGTCATCAGCGCATGAGTGGGTAGGGTTAGATGTACAGCTTAGGTCACTGATGAATAAAAGGAAGAGAGTTGGTGATAGGACAGAGCCCTGAGGAACACCACTGTTGATAGATCTAGGAGAAGAACGATGGCCGTCTACAACAGCGGCTAAGGAACGACCAGACAGGAAGGTGTAGATGAAGGCACAAATGGAAGGTGAGGCTCACAGTGTGTTTAGGTTAAGCTGACAATGGGTTTGGGTTAAGCTGACAATGGGTTTAGGTTAAGCTGACAATGGGTTTGGGTTAAGCTGACAATGGGTTTAGGTTAAGCTGACAATGGGTTTGGGTTAAATTGACAATGGGTTTGGGTTAAATTGACAATGGGTTTGGGTTAAATTGACAATGGGTTTGGGTTAAGCTGACAATGGGTTTAGGTTAAGTTGACAATGGGTTTGGGTTAAGCTGACAATATGGTTAGGTAGAGTTGACCATGGGTTTAAGTAATGACCACGGGTTTAAGTAATGTTACCATGGGTTTAAGTAATGTTACCATGGGTTTAAGTAATGTTACCATGGGTTTAAGTAATGTTACCATGGGTTTAAGTAATGTTACCATGGGTTTTAAGTAATGGTGACCATGGGTTTTAAGTAATGGTGACCATGGGTATAAGTAATGTTACCATGGGTTTAAGTAACGTTGACCATGGGTTTAAGTAACGTTGACCATGGGTTTTAAGTAATGGTGACCATGGGTATAAGTAATGTTACCATGGGTTTAAGTAACGTTGACCATGGGTTTAAGTAATGTTCACCATGGGTTTAAGTAATGTTCACCATGAGTTTAAGTAATGTTCACCATGGGTTTAAGTAATGTTCACCATGGGTTTAAGTAATGTTCACCATGGGTTTAAGTAATGTTCACCATGGGTTTAAGTAATGTTACCATGGGTTTAAGTAATGTTCACCATGGGTTTAAGTAGTGTTGGCAATGGGTTCAGGTTAAGCTGACCATGTAATTGGGTGGAGGTGAAACAGGATAATCAAGAGGAAGAGGAGGAAGAAGAGGGAGGGCAATAGGGGGAGGAGGAGGAGGAGGAGGAGGAGGAGGAGAAGGAGAAGGAGGAGGAGGAGGAGGAGGAGGATAAAGTAAGAAGTAATGAGGACAGACTTGAAGACTGGGAAGGGGAAGAGACGGTGGACGGATAGGACGATAATGATGATGATGTAGATGATGCTAATGGTTTAACCGCAGCCTTGAGAGGACGGGGCTGAGCTGACTTTTGAGTGGGTGAGTGTGACGGGGCGCAGCCGGACGAAGTGGAGGAAGGTGGGCGCATTGGTGCTATCTTCATGCGCTTTCCTGCCCCGCTGTCACACTCCTCAGTGCACTCCATCTTACGTTTGGCTGGCGACCTGGCCTGCGAGTGGGCTGCAAGGTGCCGTGTGAGGGCGTCGGAAAGGACAGCCATGGTTGGCCGCGCAGCGCAGCGTGGATCGGTCATGTCAGCTAAAAGTTTGTCCAGGTCATCTGGCAGGGCGCCTACGTCGGGTTGTCGCTCTTGTAGTTTTGTAAATGTACGTTTCATGGCAACACCTAGAGACCAGGAATCACTCTGCTCTAAACTGACCCCGCACAAGTACAGTTCAGGCGCATACCACTGGTACAGCATATGGTCCTCAGAGGTACCGGTAGGGAAAGTCAGGTTTGCACCTGGTCTGCTGGCCAGTCCGAAGTCTATTATGGATGCGTTTACCTACCCTCTCGTCAACTCGATCAAAACATTGTCATTCTTGAAGTCGTTGTGAATCCAACCCCGTTTGTGTACTGCTAGTAAACTGTTTGACACTTCCTTGTATATTCTGATGTAGTCCTCAAAACCGAGTTGGTGGTTTTCGAAAAGAACTTGCCGCAGCGTTTGTCCTTGACATAAACTCATGACGATCATGGGGCTGTCGTGGGCCACCGCAATAAGACGCGGGGCGCCCCCTGCACCGTCCAGCTCCTGCAAGACCCAGGCTTCTTTTAGATATTGTTTTACTGCATTATCAAAGCGTTTGGAACCAGTTGATTTATCCATATAAATGTCGGTCTCTTTCATACAACATTGCAAAACAGTGTCTGTGTTAGTGTCTTTATAATGAACAATTTTTACCGTACCGTATGTACCAGCTCCCAGTACTGGACCCTCGGCTTTGATGTTACTACGGATTTCCGTGACAGAAAGTTTTTTCTTATCCAGATCGTAAGCCATTGTGAATACACTAACAACTAGTTCTGTGCCAAGTATTAAGTTACGCCTACGTTCAGAATAATAAAACTACAATTAAGTAACACGAACAATACTGGGTAACTTTCCGTAGTACGTCTTACCTTCTCGGTAACTGAAGGACGACTGATGCTGAAGTTAGGTCAGGGCCAATTTATAGACCAGCATTTACCACCCGGGGAAACTGTTATACATATATTGATTGAAATATTTACTCCATGAAATATATACGATCTTATCGGGGTGGAAAGAGAAAACTGAACTTCTGTTTTGATATATCTTGATAGAAGGTAATATACTATTATATTGTCTCTTTTTTTTTTTTTTTTATAAAACAAAATCAATGCGATTGTATGTTACTATTTATTATACCATCATCACAGCTCTCCTAGTGCTCAGTGCTACCATACCATAATTATCGTACAATTGATGGTTTAGCTTCACTCAATATCTTACACACGGGGGCATACGCCTCTAATGGGACAGTAAAGGATTAGATTTTAGATATCTAATGCAGAAACAAAAATAATGAAACATTAGTAGTAACCGTTACATTTGTACAGTACAAATATAATCTCGTCATAAAATCGTAAGGTACGATCTCACTTTCCGTTTAGTATTGTACATCGCATAATTAAGCCTGAGAGAGTTAAAAGTTTGTCTTATAAAAATCAATTAAACTATCTGAATTATTTAGTACTGTTCATACTGCAAATTTATGCGTGACAAAAAATAAAACAGTACTGTACAATGCGTACAATTATACATCTTGGCGTTGTGTTTGTTGATAGTGGTGTATGCTATGTCCTGTAATAATTTCTCAGTTGGATAATACACGAGGGTTTTAAGTTACAAAGCGAATTATAGCCTCGCTTGCTTATATAAGTTAAAGGAGGACGTCACCCATAGGAAATTACAATCTGGCAATAGATCATAGAGAAGAACGTCGCCCATAGCAGAGTACTTTTGAAAGAGGAGGACGTTACCCACAGCAAATTACATTGTACAAAGATGGACGTCACCCACAGCAATTACTTGATACAAAGGAGGATTACCTGATATAGAGTGGACGTCACCCATAGCAAATTACGTGATACAGAGTGGACGTCACCCATAGCAAATTACCTGATATAGAGTTGACGTCACCCATAGCAAATTACCTGATACAGAGTGGACGTCACCCATAGCAAATTACCTGATATAGAGTTGATGTCACCCATAGCAAATTACGTGATACAGAGTGGACGTCACCCATAGCAAATTACCTGATATAGAGTTGACGTCACCCATAGCAAATTACCTGATACAGAGTGGACGTCACCCATAGCAAATTACCTGATATAGAGTTGACGTCACCCATAGCAAATTACGTGATACAGAGTGGACATCCATAGCTAATTATGTGCTACAAACAAAAACATTCCATAGCAATGATGTGATACAGAGGATACCGTCACCCATAGCAAATGACATCCTCCGTGGGAACATGATTCACCCAAAACTCACTACTGCATCGGCTGCCAGATCTGTGACAGTGTCGTGACGCCACAAATAATGTCTGCCGCAACACAAGTACTGACCTGGTGAGATGGATGTGGTCTCTTCACCTGCCATAACAGTTCTGTCGATATAAATGTGTTGCCAGACGCCTTCATCCTGTAAGGGGTGGCCACAAACAAATTGCCTCCATGCTGCTCTATCCCATGCAATTTCACTGCCCTGCCCCCAGCTCTAACCTCCTCTCAATTTACCTCTCCATCCCTCCATCTCATCCTCAGCCTAACTCTCCCTCACCCCCCTCCCTCCACTTCACTCATGTGCACTCTCCTCATTAGTCTCTCACTCCCCATCCTCTCCACATGGCCAAACCACCTCAGTGTGTTTCTCCTAACGCTTCCTATCACATCCACATCCACACCACAATGCTCCTTCACTTCCTTATTTGTCAGCCTGTCTCTCCATGTAACTCCACACCACAACGCTCCTTTATATCCTCATTTGTCAGCCTGTCTCTCCATGTAACTCCACACCACAACGCTCCTTTATATCCTCATTTGTCAGCCTGTCTCTCCATGTAACTCCACACCACAACGCTCCTTTATATCCTCATTTGTCAGTCTGTCTCTCCATGTAACTCCACACCACAACACTCCTTTATATCCTCATTTGTCAGCCTGTCTCTCCATGTAACTCCACAGGCTCCTCTCAAATAACTCATTTCCACTGCTCTCATTCTTGACTTGTGTCCCTCCACCAAGGTCCAAGTTTCACTTCCATGCGGTACGTCAGAGTTGGTATCCTGAATGTCATGTACCGGTAGCAACTTTTTTACTTCCATGCTCACTTCCCTATTTCTTATCATTGCTTTCAAAGAACCAGCAACCTTCTTCCTTTTGCGTACCTTAGTGATGGTGTAAAGGGAGGCAGAGCTCACAGGGATTGCCTCATCTCAGGGATTCTTTTCTGTAGTGGTCATACCTATTCTTGAATGTATTAACACTTTTATGTAGTGGTCATAACTATTCCTGAATGTATTAACACTTTTTTTTGTAGTGGTCATACTATTCCTGAATGTATTAACACTTGGGCTGCTCACTACATGTTCAGGTAGACTGTTTCATTTGTTAACAGTTCCTGCATCAAAACAATTGTTGCACTTGGTAGTTCTGTGCCTTGGTTTGGCTGATTTGAGACTGTGGCCTCTTGTGTCTGTCTGTGGTCTGTCCACTCCACACACATCTCCAGTCAGAAAGGTCACCTTTAACATTTACTTGTTTTCCTTCCTTTTAGAAAATGTTCAATCCATTCCTCAATCTTTCTGATTATTCCCACCATTCGGACCTTCTCCAGTAATCGTTTGTGAGGGACTGTCAAAAGCTTTCTTGCAGTCTAAGTAGACGACATCCACGCTATCTTCCTCATCCACAGCAGTCTCCTGTTCCTCTAGGAATTCCAGATGCTGGGTCAAACATGATTTATTTGTCCTAAAGCCATGTTGGTCCTTGCTCAGAAGATTGTGATCATCTAGGTGCTGCACTACTACTCTCCTTATCAATTTTTCCATGAGTTTACAAGGAACAGAGGTTAGGCTGACTGGACGGTAGTTTATTAGGTTGGATCTTTTCCCACTTTGGAAGACTTGGGTGATGTTGGCTGCCCTCCAGTCATGTGGCACTGTCTCTGTTTTTAATGATTCTTGGAAAATACTCCATAGTGGTGGCGCCAGACTGTGCCAGCATTCCCTCAGAACCTTTGAGTGGACTCCATCAGGTCCTGAAGCACATGAACATTTCGGGCCATCCATCAGTTATTTCAATTCCTCGACTGAAAAGTTGCAGTTTTCTAGTGTCTGGCCTTGATATGGGTTGTTTTCATAATTTTGCTGGGTTGTTGGATTCTTACGTGAATACTCGCTGAAATTCAACGCTCAGAGGCTCGCTGCTTTCGGTGTTGGTTTGGGTTAGGGAACCATCGGCCTTTTCCAGATGGGTGACCTCCTCTTTGATGGTGGTTCTGCTTCGGTGATATGCATAGAAAGCTCTCGGATTTTCTTTTGTTTCTACTGCCAACCTTCGTTCAAAATTGTATTTTGCTACTCTCACAGCCTCAGGGCAAATATTCCTTTTTCTACAGTAGATTTGGTACTGTGTCTTGTTTTCCTTTTCCTGTAGTTCTCCCAAGCCTTTTCTGTTCCCTCAATTTTCCTCAACACGTGTCTGGTCAGCCACTTTGGCTTGGGACGAGTTCCGTTACCAAAGACGTTTTGTTTAGGGACACAGCATGAAACAGCTTCACTGTACCTAGATAGGAAGGATTCCCACATCTTGGTCGTTTTCCCATGAAAGCGGACTCCCAGTCTGTTTGTTCAAAACTCTCATTCATTTCCTCTAAAATAGTTATATTTGGTCATTGCATTATACTGCACATTGAGATACCTTTGAATCTTAAGCTTAAAGACTAGAACTGAGTGATCACTTGACCTTGTAGGTGCTGCATAATGTATATTGTCAATTTCAAGTTCTTCCTTAGTCAGTATGAGATCAAGGAGTGAAGCGTGATCACTCCTACGAGCGCGTGTAAATTGACCCACATGTTGGTGTAGGAAAGCATCTTGACATGATTCATAGAATTTTGCTTGTTCACTGTCTGGGCCGCCATCAATGCAATAGTTAGTCCAGTCGATGTCTGTGTAATGAAAATCCTCACAGAGCAACACTTGATTGGCATCCGTGTTTACCATTGCCAGTGCAGTCTGTCTCACAACGGCATTATATTCTCTGGTTGATTGTGATGGTCTGTTCAGCCATCATGCGAGCAACTTTCTGCCACCCAAGTTGGCCACACAGGTCAGTGCTTCGACATTTTGCCATAGATCATCTTCACGTACTTGAGATACAGTATTTTTTCGGGTAAGGATTGCCACACCTCCTCCATTGGTTTCCCTGTCTTTCCTGTAAATACTATAATTATCTATCGAGAAGGGTGGCAAAAAAAATCTTTAGACTTTTTGTTTTTGTTAATATCATGTGGGTTCTCTTTCTGGATAACAAAGTCCAGTAATTCTTTCATTGTTGTAGCCTGAGTATCCTTTACTCCTAACCTTGATGTTGTTGGAGTGGTCATTACACAACCAAACCCAAGTGGATGTAACCCAACTCCGAAACAGACATTCTTCGTACCCACAGAAAAGCTTTGGGCACTGGAACTATATTGTAAAATGAGGGATACCTGTCTGCAGTTGTCCCATGTTAGTTTTGTGGCTGTTAGGAAATAATGCACCTGTGATGTGAAAATTAACACCAATGAAACCCGCAAAACTGGTCCCCAAAGCCATAATGTAACTACTGGGTATGTGTGATGACCTAAAACCCTCTGTAGTGCCCCGGACACCACCAGACACTAAAATGTACTTGTTCACAGGATATTTGAATATTATTTAAAACAAACTTTGTTAAATCTACCCAGGGCACAGTTAAACCAGTGGATTGTATGCGGTTGAGTCATCTGTGAGTAACTGAAACTGGCAAAGCTGAATCCGCGAATACAGCGGCGGTTGTACAATACGTTTTCAGTGGAACCTGCATAGCATTTTCTGTTTACGTGATCACAGGAGACTCAAAACCAAGACGAGATTATTGTATCTCTCTGCTTATTTATCTCTTGCCAGATGCCTCACTTCCCTAAAAGGTGGATTATTATATTTACACTACTTTTATTTTCTGCACTGAGCAATTCTGTCTTCTTTCCAGCTGCTAACTTTCTCTCCATTTTCCACCAACATTCTGCCATTTTCATCTTTCACCTCTTTAGTGTTTTCCTCATCACCTTTTGTGAAATAGAAGACAGAAACTTGAACTGTACTGTACTATGGTGTATTGTCTTTTCCACAGGTAATGGCATTGGCCTTCATCAAGACAAGTACCGGGTATGTTAAGTGCAAGGTGCAGAAATTATTTTTGCTGCCACATCTCCCTAGAAGTCATTGGTAGCAGCAGTTCTGTTCTACCCTATCTGAAGTGTAGGGGTAGAAGACCAGCCTACCTACCTTGGTGGCATTACACAACTTATGAGACTCCAGCAGCCACCTCTTGGGGTTCACACTATGGAAGACCGTCAGTTCATTGGAGACTTTCTAACCACCAGACCACCAGCCACCCTGGGAACATACATGATGCTGGACCATCCACCTGGTATGTGTATATGGTTTTGTATTTTACTCGACAATAGAAGTTTCATTATTCAGTCGACGTGTTTCCGGTTCTGAGTAAACATGACAGGTGCACTCTGCTGTGTACCTAGAAGCTTACGGTATATGTATTTTTTAACTTACTTTATCACTTGTACTGATGAAGACGTGATAGCCTTAATTCTTCAAGACTTTACCAGTGACATCGATAATACTTGTCAAGATATTTACCAACATGGCCCCAGTAAATCCAAACTACTCCCTTCAGGTAGGTTGTGAGGGAATACTTTTCATGGTGTAAATGGGTCTGGTTAGTACTTGGATGGGTGACCGCCTGGGAACACCAGATGCTGTTGGCATCCCTACGTGTCAAGTGGGGTTGGTAGAGGATTAGTGCCCCTCCCTGTAAAACAATTAACTCTAAGCCCTTGGCCACCCCGTTTGGGATACATGGCGTCTGGCAATGAATGAATGAAATGGGTGGTAACTCTTAGGTAAGTAAATTCCAGTGAAACCGACTATAATAGAAGTAGCTTACAAGTACACCATTCCCTAGCGGTGCTCATACCTCATGAGGGGGCACGGTGGCTTAGTGGTAGAGCATCAAGCTCGTACTCATGAGGGGGCACGGTGGCTCAGTGGTAGAGCATCAAGCTCGTAATCGGGGGATTGCGAGTTCGAGCCTCGCCCGGGACTGCTGTGCCGGGAGTGGTAGCGCGCTCCTGTAACGTAACGGGTCTATATGATCCAATGGTGGAAAATGTTTAATGTATGGCGTACAGTATCATTTGTTAGAGTTTACATTGGTATTATGATCATGACTGTTTAATATTTGACCCCTTCATTATTAGTTTTCTGAAAAAAGGACAGTTTCTGTGAATGACTCTCAACTTGGTAGTAAAGTGCCTTAGATAGGGAGCGACGAAATACTGAAATCGTTGGTCATTTACCGAATCGGCACTTTTAATTGGTGTTATAGATTTTATCACCATATAGGTTCATACACACCTAATTATCTGAAATCCGATCATATTTTTGTGTTTAATTTGTTAATAAAACTTTAGGAGTCGGAGCGAAAACGCTAAAGTTAGCGCAAGTGTTTCCTTTAGCTCAACGCCTTGGCAAACTTCTGCTTTGTATGAATATTAATGTAACATGCAGATACAGTTATTTGCACTGTAAATCAGTATTTGTGCAAGACAAGTCTGTCAAGGCGTGTTGGCGATCTAAAGTAGAAATACTCGCTAACCTTAGCATGTTTTCTCCCTGAATCCTAATTTCTATTAACAGATTAAAAAGCACAATTGAACCTATATGGTGAAGAAAATTATATTTTCACAACAGTAAAGTCTGCATTCCAGCATTGGGAAATCCCGACGAGCAGCCAGCCACCAGTCCACTGCTTTGTTTTTATTGGCTAGTATATAGAACCATCGTCATGCACAAGCACCGCAAAATCTCTTTTTAAATTTACAATATAAAAGCTAGTGGGAACATCGAAATAGTGTATACTCATCACAGATATGAGGTGTTAATGGCAGGTCTAGCAAGCCTCGAAGAAGCAGTAATTTAAAATTAGCAAGAATAGTCATTTTATAAAGCTTTTTGTTGTATTAGCACTCTGTACTTTTTACAACAATAAATATTTCAACTCAGTTCAATTCAATGATTCTTGCAAATCCGTTAATATTATAAAGGGAGTGGATAGTGAGCAACGTGCGATTGTCGTCGGAAAATAAGCGAGGTAAATATAAACATAAGAACGCCTGTGATTGGTTGGTTGAGGACAGGTAAACCTTCTATTTTACACCTGACTAGTATGTATTTCGTTTTATCAGTTACACATGCGAGTAAGATTATTCAGTGCAATACTGTATTTGTAATTCTCTTCTTAAGATTTGGGGCAATAAATCAGTATCCGGGAAGTGGCTTTGACAGGGATGAAAGGAAGCAGCCAATGGAAATGGCCGTAACAGCTTGACATGACGTATCTCCTTGTGTCGTAACTGGAGCGCACCTGGCGGATTATTTGGAGTGACAGAAGCGCCGTGGATCTCGAATGCCACCAGTTTCATCCTCCATTCCTGTCATTTGTAAATGTATTGCGACAGGTGTGAGCTCAATTTTATTTCTTGCTTAAACCCGTTTTGTTTTGCCGGTTTGCCTTCCAGTTGTGTAGGCGTTACTGTTAGAGAAAGTTGCTGAGGCATGTACCAGGCTGTGGCACCTTTTTCTTTTAAAACTATATTTAGGACCTACTTCTGGGTCTTGCAGATTGGGAGGCATCCTTGTAGGCTGTGCCACTCCAGTGAAACTACCAGATTTAACCAAACAGGGGTAAACATTTTCCAAAATTGCTGTATAAAAGTCTGAAGTCATATTATTCATTGGTGTTCCAGAGTAATGGATTCAGCAATTTAATGGCTGTCAGTTCCACACACAGGTGACAGTGGAAAGGGATGGCCAGAAAAACAGTACAGCTGGTGGTGGCGGCGATATCAGTTGTGGTGGCAGGTGAAGGTACGGCCAGAAGATGGGACGATGTCAACCTTCACCCACAACATTTACCTTTCTTTTTCAACTCTAACCCAACACTGGCGGATGAGTGTCACCAGGACCCCAACTGTCCTTACAAGGTTAGTTCTGGTCATAAGCATTATTAATATTATTATTACTATTATCATTATTATTATTGTGGTAGGTGGTGGCGACCATCATCCACTCACATGATGTAGTGCTGCCTACTTCCTTAGCTTTTATCATTCTTTTTCTGTGCCTGCCCTCCTCTCTTCCTATTTCTCCCATCTTTCCTGTCACTTCTTATTGCTTATCTTTCCTTTACAGGTGGCTTTACATTGAGTGACAAGCCAAATGGTTTCCTGTAAGCCAAGAAACCATTTACAACGCTGGGTGGTAACCATATAACCAAACCATACGTGCTCCCTACGTGTCAACAAGTGGGTTGGTGCCCCTCCCTGTAAAACAACTAACTCAGTGTCAAATGGCCACCCTTTATGGGATTGTGGTGTCTGGCAGTAGATAGCTAGATTATTATTATTATTATTGTTATACACAGATACAAGTCTTCCCGATTTCATATTGAAATGGGCCTTTCACAGGATATTTATCAGGTTTTCATAGATTACTGTACCACAAACATTGGGCCTTTTTTACATTACCAGTGAAATAGGTAGATTTACTATATCACACCTTTGCTCTGATGAGGTTACCACCAAGAGCTAAACTTTGCTGACAAATTTTCCTGATGCACATCTTTTGACACAGTTTCAAGTTTGTCACTAATGTGTTAGGTTTTGTGAATATGGATTGATTAGGTTAGGATAGTTGAGGTTGGATTATCATTGACTGGTTTAGGTTTTGTAAGTTAGGACTGAGATAAGGATTTGGCCTGATCAGCATTCAGGGGTTTTCAATGTTTGATCAGGTGGCAGTCGTAGATGGTTAAAATCATGGAGGATTTGGGGAGGGCAAAGCTCCCTAGATTGGCTCAGCTAGGTTCAGTTAGATTAGGTTGGGTTGGATCGTCAGGTTTCATTTAGGTTTGAATGGCTTCTAAACTGCATACCCATGAGTATATTTAATGCACCAACACATCCCATTGGCAACATCATCGGTAAATAATGTATCTGGCTGGAGAGACTGTTGGAGGCAGCTTCCTTACATACCCTCAAATATTTTTTTTTTTTCTATCCATTTTTGTAGTCTGAAATGAACAGATACTATTATTATTATTATTATTATTATTATTATCATTATCATCACTCTCATCTTAAATGTCAGGACCAACTTGCCTAGCCCCAAGCTCCTACGCTCTTCATGGGACAACGTAGTATTGGATGATGAATGGATTATTATTTTTATTTTTATTATTATAGCGGCAGGCGGTGGTGACCATCATCCACGCACTTGATGTAGTGCTGCCTACTTCTTCCTTAGCCTTTATCATTCTTTTTCTGTGCCTGCCCTCCTCTCTTCCTATTTCTCACCATCATCCACTCACTTGATGTAGTGCTGCCTACTTCTTCCTTAGCCTTTATCATTCTTTTTCTGTGCCTGCCCTCCTCTCTTCCTATTTCTCACCATCATCCACTCACTTGATGTAGTGCTGCCTACTTCTTCCTTAGCCTTTATCATTCTTTTTCTGTGCCTGTCCTCCTCTCTTCCTATTTCTCACCATCATCCACTCACTTGATGTAGTGCTGCCTACTTCTTCCTTAGCCTTTATCATTCTTTTTCTGTGCCTGCCCTCCTCTCTCCCTGTTTCTCACCATCATCCACTCACTTGATGTAGTGCTGCCTACTTCTTCCTTAGCCTTTATCATTCTTTTTCTGTGCCTGCCCTCCTCTCTTCCTATTTCTCACCATCATCCACTCACTTGATGTAGTGCTGCCTACTTCTTCCTTAGCCTTTATCATTCTTTTTCTGTGCCTGCCCTCCTCTCTTCCTATTTCTCACCATCATCCACTCACTTGATGTAGTGCTGCCTGCTTCTTCCTTAGCCTTTATCATTCTTTTTCTGTGCCTGTCCTCCTCTCTTCCTATTTCTCACCATCATCCACTCACTTGATGTAGTGCTACCTACTTCTTCCTTAGCCTTTATCATTCTTTTTCTGTGCCTGCCCTCCTCTCTTCCTATTTCTCCCATCTTTCCTGTCACTTCTTATTGCTTTTCTTTCCTTTACAGATGGGTTTACATTGAGTGACAAGCCAAATGGTTTCCTGTAAGCCAAGAAACCATTTACAGCGCTGGGTGGTAACCATATAACCAAACCATACGTGCTTCCCTCGTGTCAACAACTGGGTTGGTGGAGAGTTAGTGCCCCTCCCCGTAAAACAACTAACTCAAAGTCAAATGGCCACCCCTTACAGGATTATGGCGTCTGGCAATAGATAGATAGATAGATAGATTGGTATTATTAGTGTTACCCAGTATATTATTTTTACTACTATTACCACCACCACCACCACCACCACCACCACCCTACTACTGTTACTACTACTACTACTACTACTACTATCATTGGTGCTGGAGAAGTATGCCCTCTTGTGGTGGCACTGATGTAACTGATGGCTCTTCTGTCCTGTTATATAAATGTCCTTCACCCATCTCCCAGTCACTCCCAAAGAGGAAGGTGGAGTGTAGGAGAAAGGCAGCTTCAGCCTGCAGTCCACCAAGCTCTTGTTCAGCAGTGCCTGGAGCTACAGTAACAACCACAGTGCCCACCTCATGTTTGGCAGTGGTAGTAAGGTTAGAAGGGTAGACCGAGGATGAGAAGGAGGAATGGAGTGTAGAGTTCTTTCTTCTTTCTTTTGCCAGACGCCATAATCCCGTACGGGGTGCCCATTTGACTTTGAGTTATTTGTTTTACAGGGAGGGGCACTAACCCTCCACCAACCCACTTGTTGACACGTAGGGAGCACGTATGGTTTGGTTATATGGTTACCACCCAGCGTTGTAAATGGTTTCTTGGCTTACAGGAAACCATTTGGCTTGTCACTCAATGTAAAGCCACCTGTAACGGAAAGAAAAGCAATAAGAAGTGACAGGAAAGATGGGAGAAATAGGAAGAGAGGAGGACAGGCACAGAAAAAAAATGATAAAGGCTAAGGAAGAAGTAGGCAGCACTACATCAAGTGAGTGAATGATGGTCACCACCACCTACCACTTATATATACTGTATATATATATATATACCGGGTATATATATATATATATATATATATATATATATATATATATATATTTTTGTGTGTGTCCGACTCTGGGCATAGGCTTCACGGCCTGCTTTGAAGGCCCAGCCGTCCTCCTACATACCATACACCTCACATGTCACCATGAGGGAGGCAGATGTGAAGTGGGGCAGGGAGGGCAGCGTAATGGCGGGGGACAGGGTGACATGGAGATGATTCGTTTGTGGCTACCCCTTATGGAATTAAGGTATCTGTCTGTAGGTAGAGTAAGTGTTATTCGGTCAGTTATCATTATTTGTTTGATGTTTCTTAGTAAAATGGTCTTCATTGCAGGTACACTTGCGGCGTGGTGTGTGCTGGGGGTATGAGACTAACTGCACCTCAGATCAGGCCTACAGTTATCCCTCCTGTCCGGGGGATTCCAGAGGTCAGTTTTTCACTATAAATACACAGTTACATTTGGTAATTGCATTATAGTAAGTCCTTGTTGTAAATCACCTCATGTAAAAGCTCATGTATGCTGTTAAGCCTGCAGTATATGACAAAAATTGACCATTAAATGTTCCATTGCTACCATTAAGTCTAATTTGCCATTTCCCACAATTTACAATACCATTTTTATATAAAAAGATATATTGGAATTCATCACCAACTTAAATAGGAAGGCCTGCATGATGCTCCACTGATTTGATACTGGTCTGTTTGGTATGATTTTAGCTGATAGCTGTGATTATCAATCATTGATAAAATATTGATTCTTTTTTGTGGTGAAGTACCACCTACCCATATCTGTGGGCCTGAGGCCTTCAAGATGCATGCTTGAGCATTTTTAATACTCATAAGAAAAGTAATTTGTGGATACGGCTTACTACTCCTCCACCAAACATATCTCCCAATAATTATCCTGTTGTTGTTCTAGGGGGCTTATTGATAGCCTGCAGCCTTGCATACTCTCTCTCTCTCTTTTCTGCCCATGGTTTTTATGACAAAGTCAGTGGCAGTGAGCTATTTGATTGTCCAGTGACACTACACTAGTGTGAGTAAAGCTGGGAATAGCACCGCTATTAGTAGCGGCGCTACATAGCACCACTACTATTTTATAGTGATGGTGGTAACACCATTCCTTTTTTTAGTTAGCAGCGGAACTGAGAGCGCTGCTACTTTTTGGCCGTACTCATGTGTTACCGTGCTCCTCGCTACTCACGCGACGAATACAGGTCCAGAGTCGGTGAGTACCGGTACATACAGATATGCCGACGGTTTGTTGTATTTAGTAATGATGAAAAATAATACTTTCGTCAGTTCTGTCAATGATGTTTGTTCTACATTACATCAGTAATTTATTAATTATTATGTGTTAGTAATGTCTCCATGTCTCCATGGTTGTTCAATCTGTACATGGATGGGGTAATAAAAGAGGTACAAGGTAGGGTAGTGGATGTTGGAGTGGCCCTGGTGAGAGAGGATAGTGTTTGGAAACTCCCTGTACTGTTGTTTGCAGATGATACTGTGTTGTTGAGTGAAGACGAAGGGGAGCTGCAAGGCTTGGTGGATGAGTTTGAGAGAGTATGTAAGAAACGGAACCTAAAGGTGAATGTAGGGAAGAGTAAAGTGATGGTCTTTGAGAGAGGTGAAGTTAGTGAATGTACAACGAGGTTAGATGGTGAGGAATTGGAAAATGTGAGTACGTTTAAGTATTTGGGTAGTGTGATGAGTAAGGATGGAGGTTTGGAGGGTGAAGTGCTTGAAAGGGTACAGCAGGGAAGAAAGGTTGCTGGTTCCTTGAAAGCAGTGATAAGAAACAGGGAAGTTAGCATGGAAGTGAAAAAGTTACTACATGACAGTATTGTGATACCAACTCTAACGTACGGAAGTGAAGCTTGGACATTGTTGGAAGGACACAAGTCAAGAGTGAGAGCAGTGGAAATGAGTTATTTAAGAGGAGCCTGTGGAGTCACGTGGAGAGACAGGCTGACGAATGAGGATATAAAGGAGCGTTGTGGTGTGGATGTGGATGTGATAGGAAGCGTTATGAGGAACACACTGAGGTGGTTTGGCCATGTGGAGAGGATGGAGGGTGAAAGACTGACGAAGAGAGTGTATGTGAGCGAGGTGGAGGGGGGAAGAGGGAGGGGGAGGCCGAGGATGAGATGGAGGGATGGGGTGGAGAGGTATATGAGAGGGGGGTGTGAGTTGGGAGCGGGGCAGTGAAATGGCGGGGGACAGGGCGACTTGGAGGCGATTTGTTTGTGGCCACCCCAAACGGGATTGAGGCGTCTGGCAATAGATAGATAGATAGTTAGTAATGTGCATTAATTAGACAGGACTTTGCTAGGTAACTGTCGATCATTTAAATTACATAACTGGCAGCTTGGTGAGCAGCACACACACACACACACACACACACACACACACACACACACACACACACACACACACACACACACACACACCTCTAACTATCCCCGTCTCTAACTCCCGCTCTCCCCCCCACTCTCTCAAACTAATTCTTACTCACTACGTTATTATTTCGTAACAGTATGTTACTTTCAGTTTAATGTAATGGATAAAAAAAACATTGCTACTGTATAAATAGCCTTTAAAACAAAGCCCCAGTTCATTTTTACTTTCGTTTTCATACATATCTTAAATAGGTATCATTGAAAATACAGTATAATAAATCTATATAATATGTATCAATGGTAGGCCACATTTTTTTGCCTTTTATTTACGTATGTTACTTTCAGTAGGTATACTAGGTAACAGTGTAAAAGAACATTTGTTACATTATACAGTAAATACCTTTTTCCTGTACTTTCGGCTCTAAGCTTCATTAAAGTGACACCGACATGTATATGATATATATATATATATATATATATATATATATATATATATATATATATATACACACACATATACATATACATATATATATATATTTTTTCAATACAAGTATATGCTGACATTACTGGTACACAACATAACCACTCAGACTGACTAATATTATCAAAACAGTATATAGTGTATTGCTACATCACAGATTTTTGTTAACCTTTCCTTCGTGTACCTTTTTCTTATCCAAAGTAGCGGGAGCGCTGCTACATTTCGTATCAAGTAGCGAAACCAGTAACGCCACTACTTTTTCGAGCTAGTAGCGGGAATGGGAGCGCCGCTACTTTTTATCAGTAGCGTTCCCAGCTTTGAGTGTGAGTGACTTAATGAGTCATACAGGCCAGTGCTAAGCCAGTGACCAGTGACCTTTTTTACCTTCACAGGCTGGGTGCAGACAAAGGAGGAGCAGATCAGAACATTTTATGAACAGGGTGATTTTGGCTATGTCCAGCAACATAGACAGGAGCTCAGGATGTATTGTCATCCAGAACAGAAGGTGAGATTTATTAGCACATTTACTCTAACCTAAAAGATCCCTAACCCCTTTTAGCTTCATTGATGGCCAGGTGTTATCAGATTAGAGGGTTTATTTGTCTAGGAACTAAAGACTCATTTCGGCCTCAAAACCAAGGCTTACTGAATTTCATGCAACCACAACATAGTGTTCAAGTTACAGTAGAAGTCCAATTTTTCGGCATCTATGGGACCAGGCAAGTGCCGAAAAATCAAAATTGCCGAATTATCAAAAACCCTACCCACTCAGTACCTTATATGTTTCGGTGAACACTATCATCACTACTCATATCATTACAAATGTGTTTGGAGAGAGTACTGTATACTGTTTGATACTGTACAATACTGTAATGAATACAGTACTATACATGAATATGAAAAATAAAGAAATTAGTGAACATACTGTATATAAATGTAATGGTACAGTAGGCCTACAAGTTCACATGCACTTACCTAAACTTATAGTAGGTTCCTTAATTACATATGTACAATAGAAGGGGTTGATTGGAGTCTGCTACTGCTGGAAGAAGTCCCCAGCAGTAGAGGGGACGAAAAAAATCGGAAAATCTACCGAACGATCGGAGATTTTCGTAAATGGGACTATTTCTCAAAACTGCCGAAATGTCAGATTTGCTGGGGAATTGGATGCCGAAGAATTGGACTTTTACTGTATAATGGCCTAGTTCCATTAAAAAAAATATATATATATATATACCGTATATATATACTGTATATATATAAGAGAGAGTATAAGAGAGAAGTGGAGGAACGATTGGGCAAATATGAACTGGAGCAGATGGGGGACGTGGAAGGTGTGTGTAGAATATTTACAGAAGAAATATGTGCAGCATGTGATGTGGTGTGTGGAAGGAAGAGAAGACAGAGGGGGGTGCAAGGAACAGCGTGGTGGACTGAAGAGGTGAAACGGGCTGTGGCACAAAAGAAGAAAGCATACAATGAATGGATGAGAAATAGGGGCGTGGAAGAAGTTGAGAGGCGGAAGAGAGAGTTATATGTAGAAAGAAAGAGAGAGGTGAAAAGATTAGTAAGAGAGAGTAAGAAGAGAGTGGATGAGGAATTTGGAAGGAATTTGAGTGTAAAGTGGAGGGACTGTAAGAAAATGTTCTGGAAAGAGGTGAAAGAGTAAGACAGGGTGGAAGTGAAGTTAGCAGGGGAGTGAAAGATAAAAATGGTAGATTACTAGTGGAGAAGGGAGAAAAAGTGAGCAGATGGAGAGAACACTTTAAGGAATTGTTGAACGTGGAGGATGGAAGTAATGCTGAGTATAAGTGGCTGGGGAATGGCTGGGAGAAGGAGGGAGGTGAGAAGACAGGAAGAAATCAGTAGGATAGAAGTTGTGGAAGCAATGAAGAAAGTTAAATCAGGGAAAGCCCCAGGAATTGATGGAGTGTGTGGTGAAATGCTGAAGTATGGGGGAGAGATAGTAGTAGAATGGATGTGGAAGATGTGCAGATTGGCCTGGGAGGAAGGTAGAGTCCCGGAGGATTGGAAGTCAGGTATAATTATTCCCTTGTACAAAGGAAAAGGGGAAAAAGAAGTGTGTGGTAATCATAGGGGCATTTGTCTTCTTAGTATAATAGGAAAAGTGTATGGTAGGATACTTATTGACAGAGTTAGAGAAAGAACAGAGAAATTAGTTGGAGAAGAACAGGGAGGCTTTAGGAAGGGAAGAGGTTGTGTAGATCAGATATTCATTCTCAGATCTTTAGTGGAAAAGTTTCTAGAGAAGGGAAAGAAGTTGTATGCGGCTTTCATGGATTTGGAGAAAGCATATGACAGGGTGGATAGACTAGGATTGTGGAAAGTGTTAAGAATATATGGAGTAGATGGGAAGTTGTTGAATGCTGTGAAGAGTATGTACGATGGTGCGAAGGCTGCAGTACGTGTGGATGGTGAACTAAGTGAATTTTTCTCTTTGAAAGTTGGGTTGAAACAGGGATGTGTCATGTCTCCATGGTTGTTCAATCTGTACATGGATGGGGTAATAAAAGAGGTACAAGGTAGGGTAGTGGATGTTGGAGTGGCCCTGGTGAGAGAGGGTAGTGTTTGGAAACTCCCTATACTGTTGTTTGCAGATGATACTGTGTTGTTGAGTGAAGACGAAGGGGAGCTGCAAGGCTTGGTGGATGAGTTTGAGAGAGTGTGTAAGAAACGGAATCTAAAGGTGAATGTAGGGAAGAGTAAAGTGATGGTCTTTGAGAGAGGTGAAGTCAGTGAATGTACAGCGAGGTTGGATGGTGAGGAATTGGAAAATGTGAGTACGTTTAAGTACTTGGGTAGTGTGATGAGTAAGGATGGAGGTTTGGAGGGTGAAGTGCTTGAAAGGGTACAGCAGGGAAGAAAGGTTGCTGGTTCTTTGAAAGCAGTGATAAGAAACAGGGAAGTGAGCATGGAAGTGAAAAAGTTACTACATGACAGTATTGTGATACCAACTCTAACGTACGAAAGTGAAGCTTGGACGTTGTTGGAAGGACACAAGTCAAGAGTGAGAGCCGTGGAAATGAGTTATTTAAGAGGAGCCTGTGGAGTCACATGGAGAGACAGGCTGACGAATGAGGATATAAAGGAGCGTTGTGGTGTTGTTGTGGATGTGATAGGAAGCGTTATGAGGAACACACTGAGGTGGTTTGGCCATGTGGAGAGGATGGAGGGTGAAAGACTGACGAAGAGAGTGTATGTGAGTGAGGTGGAGGGGGAAAGAGGGAGGGGGAGGCCGAGGATGAGATGGAGAGATGGGGTGGAGAGGTATATGAGAGAGGGGGGTGTGAGTTGGGAGCAGGGGAGTGAAATGGCGGGGGACAGGGCGACTTGGAGGCGATTTGTTTGTGGCCACCCCAAACGGGATTGAGGCGTCTGGCAATAGATAGATAGATAGATATATATATATATATATATATATATACTGTATATACAATGGAAGAGTTGAGAGGTAGGATGGGACTGGAGTGTATTGGTGTTGTGATGAGGAGAGGTAGACTGAGATGGTTTGGACTTGTGGAGAGGATGGGGGATGATAATTGGGTGAGGAAGGTGAGACGTGTTAATATTGGGGGTGGGGTTATGAGGGGTAGACCGAGAAAGACATGGGACGAGGTCATTAAGTGTGACCTTAGGGTTAAGGGACTGAACAGGGAGGCTGCAATGGATCGTGCAGCGTGGAGAGCCGCCATTAGGTGACCAAGGCCGACACATGCAAGCATGTTGGAGCCTTTAAAAACGAAACGAAAAGAAACGAAACGATATGTAATACAGTAGCCTCTCAGCTAACACGAGTTTAAAAAACGCGTTTTCATTTTAACACGAATAAATATTAAAGGAGATATGTTTAACTAACAAGGGTTTCTCGATTTAATGTGACTTTACACGTACGTGATGGTTTCAAATTAGCCGTGTGCGCCTTGGACAGTCCCAAGCTGATAGACCGTGTGTGGCAGTTTATGCATAAATACAATTTTTTATTTGTCTGTTGCTTAAACTGGTTTTATTCAAACTATAATATTCGAAAATGAAGTTTGGCCCCATTCTGAGCAATTTGGCTCATTTTCGGACAAAATTTGGCCAGGAAAGTAATGGTAGATCTATATTGTTACAACTTGATGCTGCAGAACAGAAAGAAGAAAACCACTCAGACCAAGATAGAGCAGTTCTTAAGAAGACAGAAAACTTAAGGGAGTTATCTTCATCACCAGTAGCACGGAAGTCAGAGGAAGAGGAAGGACAGCAGAATGAGGAGGGACAACAAATTTAGAGTGGGGAGTGGCAGGAGGTGGGGTAGTGGGGTGAGGAGGGACAGCAGCAGATGACGAGTGATGCATAGATGAAGTGAGGCTGTGTTGTTATTGTTTGTGACCTACATACTGTAATGAAAATGTTGCTTTTACTGTAGTGTTTTTAAGACCTACTAATGCATTAATAATGTTGAGGAACTTTCACAATGCCATGAATGAAGCAGAATTGAAAGAAAACCCACGTAAAAAACGAAAACAGTTTGTATTTGGGGAGAAGTAAACAGTGCTTCGGCCCAACTAGGGCTCAAATGTTGTTTATTTCTCCCCAAATATACTGTTTTTGTTGTTTACATGGATTTTCCCTCAAATTAATATTGTTGCTTTTAAGTTTAGAGCAGCATAACTCCCCAAATAGGTAGACTTTCCCAGAGTCCAGGAACGTAACCCCCAATATTACCATTGTTTCTAATGGGAAAATTATGTTTAAAAAATGCGTTTTTAACTAACACGACCTCTCCAGGAACCTAACCCTCGCGTTATTTGAGAGGTTACTGTATATATATATATATATATATATATATATATATATATATCAGTACAGTAACTGGTACTGTTTTCCGTAGTTGCTGCATAAATCATGCCAATGCAGTGATGTACATGAAGTTAACAAAATTGTTCAGTGTTAACTTCACAAGGAAGAAGTTTCTTTTAAGTGAAAAAGAGAGCCCAAGGCAGAGATCCTGCAGAATTCCTCCTTACTGCCCTTTTTAAAGAAAACTGAACAATGCATAGTTAATTGCAGCCTTCATTTACCCGTTCACTACAAGAGGCATCTCCAGAGCTTAGTAAAGTCATCTGGAGGTAGCAGGAATACATCAGTAAACCACAGGATTGAAAAGATTAAAAGATGATGGATATTAACTTGAATTCTGTTATGGATAGGATCTCTCTGTGATACGTCATATTCATTTATATACATATTCCAAACTATAAATAAAGATACCTTCAGTAAACTGGGAAAGTTGTAGCCGTATAACGTCTGACAGGCTATTGGGAAATAACTATCTATCTGTTCATCTATTGCCAGACGCCTCAATCACGTTTGGGGTGGCCACAAATAAATCGCCTCCAAGTCGCCCTGTCCCCCACCATTTCACTGCCCTGCTCCCAACTCACACCCCCCTCTCTCATATACCTCTCCACCCCATCCCTCCATCTCATCCTCGGCCTCCCCCTCCCTCTTCCCCCCTCCACCTCACTCACCTACACTCTCTTCGTCAGTCTTTCACCCTCCATCCTCTCCACATGGCCAAACTGAATTTGTATTCTGCATAACTGATGTGTGTATAGCATAATAGTCAGTCATCCGCCATATGTATTTGGTTTAACAGTTAAGACACATTTGTCAGAGTGATAGCTGCCCATAGCTTCAGTCCCTGAGAGATAACTCTAGGCTTTTTGACTGTAGTGTAACTAAGGGAAATAGACTATTCACGTACTCTCGTCTTAAGTATATTGAACTGCGGTAATTTAGCTTCAGGCCCCGACACCGTGAAAGGAGTAACATGGAATTCACAGTTACCCCTTACAATTATCATTCATCTTTCCATCATCCGATCCTCTGTTACCCCATCAGGAAGAGGACCTGGGACTAGCCTACTCTTTCCAGCCACTGTGTTCATGGTCAGTATACAGGTGCTCTGTACGTAGCTGTCTAATTTTGTGTGTTATGGGGATGCTTAGTCTGCATTTATGAGGAGGGAGGCATTTGAGTTACTTAATGAAACTTAAGCAGCCACGTGGTTAGTGAATGTGAGAAGGAGCAGACACTTTGAAAATACAAAATGATACAAGGTAGACACTGGTAAATCTGACCGAGCTGACCCTACAACATACAAGAAGTGGACTGCATAATATCTGGACTGCCTTGTATTCTCACTAGGGTGACTCTTCACTGGAATGTAGTGACCACCTGAGATTTTGCCGAGGTCGGAATCTGTTCCTGGATCTGAGACGTCTGCCACAACGGCGAGACCCTGTTCACTACAGCATTGATGTCCTCCAGCCCGGCGAGATTGGAGGCCACTGCAGGTAAGTTCACAGCAGGTCAACCAATGAACAGTATGTCATTTTATGTACAGAGTCCCAAAGTATCACAGCTATTTTACATTCAGCTGGTACTGAAGGAAACCAGCAATCCAGTTTCATCAGAACATTAATAGTCAGTCTTTCTCTGATTTATTGCAGACTTGATAGCGAAAAAATGTCAAAAGAAAAGGCAACTTTGAACATGACTGCCTGTATGTATGTATTGTACCAGCCAGCTCACATATGCCTGACATGAAAAGGCTGCCCTGCTGTACACAGAGATATGGATGGTTTACAATACCTGAAGGACGACAGATCCATACACCAGGGAACATCATTGTCTGTCACTGGAAAAGCCACCTGTCTACCCCTCCTCAGTGTTTCATGTATAGTTACAGAAGGCATTTAGAGTGTACGGTGAGAAGTCTATCTATCTATTGCCAGACGCCTCAGTCCCGTTTGGGGTGGCCACAAACAAATCGCCTCCAAGTCGCCCTGTCCCCCGCCATTTCACTGCCCTGCTCCCAACTCACACCCCCCTCTCTCATATACCTCTCCACCCCATCCCTCCACCTCATCCTCGGCCTCCCCCTCCCTCTTCCCCCCTCCACCTCACTCACATACACTCTCTTCGTCAGTCTTTCACCCTCCATCCTCTCCAATGTGGGATTTTGTATTGGAGTGGCTATGTTTGTCAAATTAGGAAGGGCAAGTGGTGGTGGAATCAGGTGTCTGGGGGCCTGAATGGTGAGGGAGTGAGTGTGTAGCCCCTTTCATTGTGCATGCTGTTAATTAGTTTTCCCTCTGTCATGTTTTTCTCTTGTCTTGCCTTCTAGATTCTACCCCAGCCCATATTTGGGGGGGAAAAATAAGAGAGAGTGAGTTTTACGCCAGGTACCCCTTTTTTGGATAAGGGCTAAGGCGTTGCCCCTGGGTAGAGGACTTTGGTTTGGAGCGTGTAGCATTTTATGGCCGGATGCCCTTCCTGATGTCTACCAATGACCCTTGGGTGGATTCGATCCTCCGACCCTTCGGTCAGAGCGGAGCGCTCTAACCCACTGAGCTAAGGTCAGGATAATGGGGAGGAGGAGGATATGTAATGGTGGTGGTCAGGATTTGTGAACTATTTATGGAAAATATGTGAGATCAGTCCTAGGCTGGGCAGGAATGTTTGGAAGTTGAATGTGGGTAAATGATTT
Source organism: Coenobita brevimanus (assembly GCF_032717465.1). Classification (NCBI taxonomy): domain Eukaryota; kingdom Metazoa; phylum Arthropoda; class Malacostraca; order Decapoda; family Coenobitidae; genus Coenobita; species Coenobita brevimanus. The sequence continues at coordinate 17,929,919 of NC_137057.1, read as the reverse complement.
GGTTAATCATTCACAATAGCCACTGACATGTAGAACACCATTACTCCTTCCTGAATGTGACAGCCATAGAATATTCCAGTATGGATAGTACTGGTACATTATTAAGACTCAAGTGGTAATATGTGAAGGTGTATGATGCCATATTTTATGTTTGGGAGAATTGCTAGGTCTTGGAATGGATTGTTTAGTCTGTGTCCAAAGTTGAATATTCATTCATTCATTCATTCATTGCCAGATGCCATGTAACCCAAACGGGGTGGCCAATGGCTTAGAGTTAATTGTTTTACAGGGAGGGGCACTAATCCTCCACCAACCCCACTTAAAGTTGAATATACTTCTATTAAAAAAAAAAAAAAAGCTGGTCAGCAGACAGTACTGCTGTATTCAGTAGTTATATTATATCCTTCAGGTTGAAAAAGAACCATAACAGTTTAAGAAGGCTGACTCTAGTTATATGTATACCAGTAGTGTATATCCCTCAGGCTGGATTAGAAACTACTTCGGGTTAGGAAGACTGGCTGTAATTATACATATCCTTCAGACAGGACAGGGAGCTGCAACAGTTTAAGAAGACTGACAAGTTATTCATATCCATGAAGCTGAACAAGAAACTATTACAAGTTAGGAAGGCTTATTGCGGTCATTACATCCTTCAGGTTGGACAGAGAGAAGCTACAAAAACAGTGTGACATGATCAGTGCCTTGCAGTCATGGGGTCCTGAACTGCGCAACTTTGCAAGACTTGAGGAGAAGATAATCCGTCGCAGCCCCCACTGTGATGTGTGGGTGGATAAACCTGCGTACATAATGAAGCTGGATGCCAGTGAGTAAGAGACTAGTAAATAAAACACAGGCAGTCCCCACTATAAGAGCTATATCCTGAGTGGCTTTGGGGGCTTCATAGTACCTCTTTTTATCAATTTTATATCAACATAGTTTGCATCAGTAGCACAACTGAGGATGCTGAGGTTTACTGTAATGTGCACAGTAGATCACTAAGAGTTGTTACAAAATATCTAAAGCCTCATAGAAGCTGAATTTAAGTCAGAGATGTGTTCTAGAATATCACAACACATTCCATAATAACTGGTCCTATAAAGTAGATTGGCAGATTAGGTTTACAGGTAGCTATGTACACTTGCCTCCATTTCTACATACTACAGGGCTGGTGTGTTGAGGGTCTGTTGTGGCACCGGTATATTTGTTTACATGTCATATCTACTGTGGTGTGATCACTATAGCTGTTTAGTGAGACATGAACAAATACACTAGTGTCAAATAAGACCTATGATAATCATTCCTGTAGTACATTTAAGTGGAGGCAGTTTCACCTTAATAGGCAGATTTACTGTGTACTCCATACATGTAAAGAATATGAAAATTGGTAAACTTATAATAAGGACCTACTGGAATTTAGAAAAGAACTATAAATGATAATAAAATTGTATTTTAAAGATGCTGTGGATCATCATTTCACAAAGTCATGTATGTTTACCATGGTAATTGGTGGTGACCATCATTCACTTACATGATGTAGTGCTGCTTACGTCTTCCTTCACCTTTATCATTTTTTTTCTGTGTCTGCCCTCCTCTCTTCCTATTTCTCCCATCTCTCTTGTCACTTTTTTTACTTTTTTTTCTTTAATTATCCTTCTTTACCTTTTCAGGTGGCTTTACATTGAGTGACAAGCCTAATGGTTTCCTGTAAGCCAGGAAACCATTGACAATGCTGGGTGGTAACCATATAACCATCCCATATCCGTACATGTCAACAAGTGGGTTGGTGGAGGGTTAGTGCCCTTCCCCGTACAAGAGCGAACTCAAATGGCCACCCCTTGCAGGATTATGGCATCTAGCTGTAGATAGTAGAATAGATGATTTGTTTAAATGAAAGCAGTTTAAACCACATTGAAATTGTGTTTACTCTGAAGGTACAGCATTTTCAGTCTGACTTAGACCCTCTTCAGGTATGAATAAAGACAGAAGATTATGCACCATACTGTACACACAAATTTTCTACACGTTTATACTTAACGAGGGTCCATGTTGGGCTAAAACTCTATCATTTTCACAACAAACTCAGTTTTAATATGTGGACCCATGGTTTTCTGGTGGTTGGAACACCCTCCCTATTCAGTTCCTTATCCCAGAGGTCACACTTCATGACCTCGTCCCATGTCTTTTTTTTGGTCTGCCTGTTGCATTCCTACCCCCGACATTCACACCTCTCGCCCACCACATTCAGTTGTCATCCTCCATTCTCTCAGCATGCCCAAACCATCTCAGTCTACCTCTCCTCATCACAACATCAGTACAGTCAAGTCCCATGTTTCCTCTCAGCGCTTTGGTCAAAATTCTGGCCCCCCTAGGCCTCGTTCTCAAGGATGCATTTCACATCCCTCTAATTCTGACATCCTAATAATGGGGCTTTCATAGGGCTGGCCAAAGAAGAGGTGCAGAAGCTTTTCAATAATATACTGCCACCAAGAGAAGTAGGTTGGTCATCTATCTGTCTATCTATTGCCAGACGCCTCAATCCCGTTTGGGGTGGCCACAAACAAATCGCCTCCAAGTCGCCCTGTCCCCCGCCATTTCACTGCCCTGCTCCCAACTCATACACCCCTCTCTCATATACCTCTCCACCCCATCCCTCCATCTCATCCTTGGCCTCCCCCTCCCTCTTCCCCCCTCCACCTCACTCACATACACTCTCTTCGTCAGTCTTTCACCCTCCATCCTCTCCACATGGCCAAACCACCTCAGTGTGTTGGTCATCTGCCCTTAAATATACAAGACTATAGTATGGTAGTTTAGCTTCTGGACCAGCACCATGATGGGGTAAAATGAGGTTGGCTGTTCCTGTTTATGTATATTTCTTCCACCGTAAAAATAATAGTTTCCAACAACTTCCAGCAACCATTGGGAAGTACACTGATTTTGACAATATAGCTTCCATCCCTTGGAAAACATCAGTCTTACCGTAAGGATACTCCAGTAGGGATTCCTTACAGGAAGAAGAATGGCATTATTTCCATGGTCATATGTATAGATAATGGAATGTTAATGTGCTTTCTCTTGACAGCGGTGAACATGTACCACCACTTTTGTGACTTCTTCAACCTGTATGCATCTCAGCATGTCAACAACACCGATGAATGGGCCTTCTCTACCGATAATCAGGTAAAGCATTGTGTACCGTAGCACCCCATCTTTAATTATTTATTTTGCACATATGACTTTGTTGTTCTTTTGTGTGTTGCTTGCTTTTATCCAGTTTATATCAACAGTTGCAGGAGAGGGGCATCGTCATGTGGTGGCACTGGTATAGCCTGACACCTCAACTACCTGCCTATATGAATGTCCCTCAGCTGCTTCCTTATTCCCTGAAAGGAGAATCGTGGACTGCAAGAGAAGGGCAGTTTAAACCTACAGTCCTCTGGCTTCGCATTTTAGATGAGCCTGGGGTTGCAACTGATACTACCGTTATATCTACATACACTGCATGTACATTTATAACCTTCAAGATTGTATGCCAGATACAGAAATAAGCTGGTGTGCTGGGGAGCCTCCATAACCATTGAAAATACAGGACTAACTCTTCTCAGGTTCTTTCAACTCAGTGTTGGCAAAATAAAATCACATGACATGAGCTGGAGGTGGAATAGAATAGATTACAAAAGTTGTCCCAACCAGACCTCTGGTTCATATCAAAGTGTTCAATGCACCAGACATTTTCTTTGCCCTTGGTACTCTTCTTGTCGCTTCCTTTACACATTTTTACTTCTCATGTATCATTGAACCCAGGGGCTTAAGCTCCCTCACCAATTCAGGTCTCTCCATTTATCAGCAAATCACACTGAGAGTAACCTTCGCTCTCAACAGTCTTTATTTTTTTCTACACGTTCAAAGCACAGTGCTCACAGACTTCAACAGAACTCTGTACAAGTCTCCAGAATTCTTGTTTACTATTAGCAGGTAGCGCAGCATCTTCTGCTTACATTACATTGGATTTCAGACACTGGTGCTCCACCCTCCTCCCTTCACCATTCATTACAAAACTCCTCCATCTCTCCATAATTGAGTTTTCACTTCTCATAACTCCATGTATGTGTATAGAGAGATGGATAGATATATAGATGGATGGATGGATAGATAGATAGATAGACAGATAGATAGATAGATAGATTGATTGATTGATTGAACAGCCATGGGGACATCCAACACTGACATTAAACCACTTACACAGAAACCCACCTACCCTTACACAGGTTCCACTTCTGATTATGAAAACTCGTTGACAACATTCAGCAACTTTCCATGCACACCATACATACACAGAACCATGTGAGGATCAAAATACCTTATCCTGACATCATACTCTACAGATCCTGGTGTGGCAAACAATACCTCATTATTCTAACTTTGCCCCAGCCTTTGACGCCTTTACCAAGAATCCAGTGTGGAACCTCAGCAGGGTCTCAGGTGAGTGAACCAACCAGTGTCTTGTATGTCTTGTGTTGATGTGTTTTTATGTGATGAAACTGGGCCACTTCCTTGGCTTGAATACTCAGTAGCTTTTGTATGAAATTTGATATCCTTTGTTATGAGGTAGGAAGGAGTCTGTTTTGTTATTAGAGCTTGTCTGTTTATACCTGAGAGAACTGGGCCACTTCCGCAGCGTGAATATTAAGTAGTATTTGTCCATTGAAAACATACTAGGACTTATTCAGGACTAGTGTAATGGTATTAGGAGGGGTATTTTTGACGTTGATGGGTCTCATGGAAGATCAGTAAAGTCTCTTTTAATAATATTCAGATTGTGAAACCAATCCTTCCGCTGGCTTCAGACTGAATTGATATCTTTTTGGATAGGAGACAATTTCACAAACTGGTCAGCCACCACCTCCCAGTGTTGGAGTGATACCAGCAACATAAGCCTGTCTTCTGCACTGGATTGGTGAAAGCCCAGTGGAGATCCTGTAAACCTAGTGCCGTAAACAGTTCTGTGCAGTGCTTGTTTATGCTGCTGAGATGTCTTGGCAGCAGCAGGCTAACATGCATACTCCTCCCTCTGAGCTCTTTGCTAATGGGAGACACCAAAATTTGTGATGTCACTCTCTTAAGCTCCACTCACTGTCCTACACAGTTAGTGGGTTGTGCCAGTACCCATGATGTGACATCCCTTAGCTTTTCCCACGCAATGACTATCACTGGGAGGCATAAAAATCTGCAGTATCACCCCTAAGCCCCACCCACTGTTTTCACACACAGTGGCATGCCAGTTTTTAGTGTAAGATAAGGTTATGGTATTGTAAAGCAGTCATGTTGGTGTGTAAGTTACCACACACTCATTATGTTTTCAGGGAAGCGTGTATGTTTTCGAGAGGTGGTGTTCCCTCTGCTGCCTCGCATGATCTTTGGTCTGTTCTACAACACACCATTGGTATGTATGTCATTATTAGCCCCTCTGGTTGATGTATTTTAAAATTTATTATTGCTATGATCAGACTATTTTATTCATCTTTGAAGAAACTTTTCAAATAGAACAAGTTAGATACAGCCCTCATGTACCTTTTCTTTCTAGGAGACCCACCCAAAGCTGAATAAAGTTGTCTAGATGCAGCAGGAATAAAACATTAAAAGGAAGATTATCTAGCTATAGCCAGATGCCATAATCCTGTAAGTGGTGGCCATTTGTCTTGGAGTTAGTTGTTTTAAGGGGAGGGGCACTAACTCTTCACCAACCCACTTGTTGACACGTAGGGAACACATATGGGTTGGTTATATGGTTACCACCCAGAGTTGTAAATGGTTTCCTGGCGTCCAGGAAACCATTAGGCTTGTCACTCAGTGTTGAGCCACCTGAAAAGGAAAGAAAAGTAATAAAAAGTGGCAGGAAAGGTGGGAGAAATAGGAAGAGAGGAGGACAGACACAGAAAAAGAATGATAAAGGTGAAAGAAGAACTAGACAGCACTACATCAAGTGAGTGGATGATGATTGTCCTGACCATTTCTGACCTGTTTGTGTGGTACAGACAGTCCTGGAAGAAGGTTCAGGATTAATACTTTCAGCTGTTTTAGAGTCCTTAAGGCAGACAGTAATGTTGTATCAAGATTTGTATTCTCAGCACTCACGGAGTCTCCCTAGTACCGCATCTTTAGTGATTTGTTTATTTCTTAATACATTATGCTTGATTAATATTAATTTGTATATTATATATGAAGAGTATGGTGATATTAGAATGGTTTAACTAATGCATGAGAGGATAGCAAGGTGTAACAAGCAAAATAAATTGCTTTGGAAGAGGTGTTAGGGAGCTTCCTAACTGACAAAAATATGGGCCCAAGTGACAATCATCCTCTAGACTATGAAATGAATATAATCAAATTTTCATCCAGGTTCCCAGTTGTACTACAAGTGAATGGGGACATAAAGAAATCAAACTCTATCCAAAAGTATGACTGGCTAGGGAATCGAACCTGGGTTTTCCGAGTTCCAGGCTGGATGTGCTAACCACTACACCACAGGCTTCAGGTTTAGGGCAGGAGGTGGATCATGCCTTCTCGCTTTAGTGCCTGGTGAAGAGGCTTGTGTGATGGGGGAAGCCACCTTTTCTTTTGATAAGGAGGCAGGCTTCCCCATTCAGCTATTGTTTTTGTGTAGTATAATAGTATCGTTTTGTGTGAAGGCTTTTTTGAGAGGTTTGTGTTTCTTATCCTTGTTTTAATTTCATGCTTGCTTTATAGGGTCAAAATTCCATGAGCTTGAATGGTGAGTGAATGAATGCTTGACACATTTCATTGGGCATGTTGTGATTATGATGCTTCTCCCCCTGTTGTACTGTTATCTCTTGCTTCCTGGACCCAACCTCACCCCATCTTAGAGTGGAAAAAAAATCTAGAGAAGATGATGATGTGATGATTGATGATGATGTTGATGTTGATGATTGTTGATGATGATGATGATGATGATGTTGATGATTGTTGATAATGATGATGATTGATGATGATGATGGTAGATGACGTAAATGACCTTTGACGTCGCTCTGCCAGGATCAGGTACTGTAATCAATCAGCTCTCTGCAGATCTGGGGTTGTGAGTCCAGCGGTCTCTTCCACGCTTTCTCCGGCCATCTGCTGCACCGGCTGGGAGTGCCGCAGCGTACAACGGGTGACGGTCGGGTGCACATAACGCTGCTGTCTCGGGCCACCAAACACCGACGCATACTCAACCAGGATCAGCTTATATCGGCCCTACAGAAAGACAAGACCTATGTAGTGCAAAAGGTTCGTAGCCGCAACCATTGACGAGATTTTTTTTTTTTTTTTTTTTTTTTTTGAGAATGAATGGAGGAAGGAAATACAAAGGAAATTAAAAAAAAAAGAAAAAAGTCCCCTTCTCTCTGATGACTTTTTTTTTTTTTTTAACTACCACCACTTGCATGTTTTCAGGTTCAAGAGAAGGCTTACGCTGTCCGAAAGGTTAGTAGCCACAATTACCTCCTTTAGTGTGTTTATTCTAACTTGTCAAGGATGCCTAACCCCTTTCAGCCGAGTTGCTGGACAAGGGTAATCGGATTAGAGGGTTGATTTGACTGGTAACCAAGGAGACTGATTTTTACCTCATAACTAAGGCTTATGGAATTTCATGCAAACACGATTTAGTATTCAAGTTGTAAGAGTTGCCTAGTTCTGTTAGGTGAACACAAACTGACTAGTAACCAAGGAGACCCATTCCTTCCTCATAAATAAAGTTGTCTTTCTCTAATATTTTTAGATATGACATTTTTTTTTTCTTGAAAGTAGGATGATGATGATGATGATGATGATGATGATGACAGTGAGGATGAGAATGAGGAGTTTAAGGATGGTGATGATGATTATGATGGTGATGATAATGGTCTATCTATCTATCTATTGCCAGACACCTCAATCCCGTTTGGGGTGGCTACAAACAAATCGCCTCCAAGTCGCCCTGTCCCCCGCCATTTCACTGCCCTGCTCCCAACTCACACCCCCCTCTCTCATATACCTCTCTACCCCATCCCTCCATCTCATCCTCGGCCTCCCCCTCCCTCTTCCCCCCTCCACCTCACTCACATACACTCTCTTCGTCAGTCTTTCACCCTCCATCCTCTCCACATGGCCAAACCACCTCAGTGTGTTCCTCATAACGCTTCCTATCACATCCACATCCACACCACAACGCTCCTTTATATGATAATGGTGATGGTGAAGATAAGGATGTTGCTAATGGTGAGGATGTTGCTAATGGTGAATATAAGGATGGTAGTAATGGTTAGTATGCTATTGATGGTGGTGATTTTCATTATTATTATTATTATTATTGTTATTATTATTGCAGGCCGAGTACACCCACCAACAGGACCTGCGTCTTCAGTTTGCACAGGACCAGTGGACTGACGTATTTGTGGCCATGCACGGTGCCGGCCTCACCCACCTCCTCTTCCTCCCTGACTGGGCTGTTGTCTTTGAGCTGTAAGTTACCCTCTGAATCCACCACTTGACAGTTTAAGGAATCCATCATAAGTTTAATAAAATCATAAGTTTAATCGTCAGGAGGTGGTGAATGTAGAAGAAATAAGACATTCTTGGGTACATGAGTTAAAGGTGAAAGTACGTTAGGTTGCACTGACTAAATAGAATGGTTCCTGAGACATTCTGCTGCTGTTTTTTATTTATTTATTTTTTTTAAGGAGCAACCATCTTTGAAGCCCTGTATTGCAGTGGCCATCCTAATATTCATTCATTCATTGCCAGACGCCATGTATCCCAAACGGGGTGGCCAAGGGCTTAGAGTTAATTGTTTTACAGGGAGGGGCACTAATCCTCCACCAACCCCACTTGACACGTAGGGAGAACGTTATGCCAACAGCATCTGGTGTTCCCAGGCGGTCACCCATCCAAGTACTAACCAGACACCTCTTTTATATTTCCACCTCTGTTATATTCCCGTACATATGACTGATTGCATTCATTCCTCTCCGTAGTCAATGAAAAAATCTGTGCCAGCTTTTAATCTGTACACCATATTAATGTAAGAAAACTCATGGCAGTTCTGGCCTGTGTTTGTACAGTGTGTGTTTGTTATTTTTGTTTTTTTACTATGCTTGCTCTATTGTGGCACAAAGGAAGAGGCTTTGTATGATGTACGTTTCCCCTTTGGTACATATGCTCTGTCCTGACAAAGATCCCTAACCTTTTTCAGCTTGGTTGATGGCCTAGTGTAGTGAAATTAGAGGGGTGATTTGACTAGTTACCGGGAAGACTTGTTCCTGCTTCCTGACCAAAGCTCGTCAAATTTCATCCAGCTGTGACTTTATACACATGTTGTAGGAGTGGCCTAGTTTTGTCAGGTGGAAACAAACTGAGTGTGGTAACCAAGAAGACTCATTCCTACCTCATAACTATAAAGCTCATCAAATTTCATGCAGTCACAAGTTTTTTTCGTGGGAGTAGCCTAGATCTGTCAGGTAAAAAGAATCTGTCTATCTATTGCCAGACGCCTAATCCCGTAAGGGGTGGCCACAAACAAATCGCCTCCATATCACCCTGTCCCCCGCCATTTCATTGCCTTGCTCCCAGCTCACACCCCCCTCTCTCATATACCTCTCCACTTCATCCCTCCATCTCATCCTTGGCCTCCCCCTCCCTCTCCCACCCTCCACCTCACTCACATACACGCTGACCATAATAACTGACTATAATAACTGGACTATGCTCTGTAGGTACAACTGCGGTGATCCTAACTGCTACAACGACCTGGCTCGGCTGAGGGGCATCAAGTACATCACGTGGGAGGACAAATATAAGCTCACACCCGAGGATGAGGTGAGAGCAAGGAAGGGTTGTACTGGAAGGGGCTTTAGATATTTTGTATAAGCTCATTAAGTGATATATTCTGGACATTACACCTCAATATTATCTTGAATATTATTGACGCAGACCACTGAAGAAAGTCCTCATTATGTATCATCTTATCTGATGTTCATTTTCTCATAAAGTCCATGTTAATTTACAAAAAGGCTGCCTGTTAAAGTTGCATTGCCTCCTACCAAGCAGATATATCAGTTTCCCCCCTCCAGTTCAAGGCACCAGTTGTATGGAAAGTTGTGATATTTGGAACACAACATTACCATAAAATGAGGACTGTATGGTATATCTTTATTAAAATGATATACATAACAGGATAATGGAATAGTGTAATGTAGAAAATATGTAGCTACAGAAGAGATGCTACAAAGTCCTCTATGTTGTCTAGAATATAACTCTTAATCGTACGGTGTTTTTCTTCGGGTGGATTGACGTGTGGGTTGAAGTCGTGTGTTATGAAACCGTAAATGATGGATGAATAGATGTGTGGCTTGTTTCACTAGGCATTTTTTTATGGCTCTCCCATTTCTATGCCTTTTTGCACCAATTTCTAAAGCATAACCACTTCATTTACCAGTGGGAAACAGGGTGGTTATTATGATGACTCAGTTCTTCCATTCAAACATGCTCAATACATTCCATCTTCTTGTATCACCTGTAATTAACCCCTTCACTACGGTGTTTTATTTTTTACTTTTTTTGTGGTACATCCAGACTTTTTCAGTGAGGAGAGAGCCTCCAGTCTTGAAGGGGTTAATGAAGGCTGTAGTATATTAAATAAGGTACATTCTGCCATGTTTGGGGAAAATGGTTTTTTTATAGCATTATATTCAGCAACTTCCGCTCTGTCTGGAGAGCACGTTGGGTGTATTCTGTGGTCTTGTCAAAGAGGTCGAAATTCCCATTCTTTACAGTGAGGTGTGAAGCCGTGCAGGTGAGTGGTCGTCTGAGAGCCTGAGTTTAGGTCCATAAGATACATTCTGCCACCCCACCCCTCGTGTCTTAGTGGGCCAATGAGAAGACGCGATGCATGTCGTCTGGGAATCCCCGAGCCAATGCGGTGGCCTGAGCCTTGTTTTGTCGACCAATCAGTGCATCTGATTGCTCTCTTTCTCCCCAAGTCTGTTGTTTACATTCACCTGCGTCGCCACAGCTTGTTGTTGCTCGGCATTTTCTTGCTTATTTTTGGTGGATTTACTGTTAATAGTAGTTCCTACACTAGTACCTGTTCCTTTCTGTTTCTTTGGCTGTGGTTTTTTATGCCTGCAGCTTTTATTATTTCATTACTACTAAAATAACAGTACATATCAGAATGTTTTTGTCGTGCAAAACATAGGAAGATTTAGTAGTCAACACTCAGCACTTCAATTATTGACGATTATCGTGGCTCCACTGACTTGGAAAGGATTATTTTCTTCTGTGAACGTAGAGGATGGAAGTAATGCAAGTATAAGTGGCTGGGGAATGGCTGGGAGAAGGAGGGAGGTGAGAAGACAGGAAGAAATCAGTAGGATAGAAGTTGTGGAAGCAATGAAGAAAGTTAAATCAGGGAAAGCCCCAGGAATTGATGGAGTGTGTGGTGAAATGCTGAAGCATGGGGGAGAGATAGTAGTAGAATGGATGTGGAAGATGTGCAGATTGGCCTGGGAGGAAGGTAGAGTCCCGGAGGATTGGAAGTCAGGTATAATTATTCCCTTGTACAAAGGAAAATGGGAAAAAGAAGTGTGTGGTAATCATAGGGGCATTTGTCTTCTTAGTATAATAGGAAAAGTGTATGGTAGGATACTTATAGACAGAGTTAGAGAAAGAACAGAGGAATTAGTTGGAGAAGAACAGGGAGGCTTTAGGAAGGGAAGAGGTTGTGTAGATCAGATATTCATTCTTAGATCATTAGTGGAAAAGTTTCTAGAGAAGGGAAAGAAGTTGTATGCGGCTTTCATGGATTTGGAGAAAGCATATGACAGGGTGGATAGACAAGGATTGTGGAAAGTGTTAAGAATATATGAAGTAGATGGGAAGTTGTTGAATGCTGTGAAGAGTATGTACGATGGTGCGAAGGCTGCAGTGCGTGTGGATGGTGAACTAAGTGAATTTTTCTCTTTGAAAGTTGGTTTGAAACAGGGATGTGTCATGTCTCCATGGTTGTTCAATCTGTACATGGATGGGGTAATAAAAGAGGTACAAGGTAGGGTAGTGGATGTTGGAGTGGCCCTGGTGAGAGAGGATAGTGTTTGGAAACTCCCTGTACTGTTGTTTGCAGATGATACTGTGTTGTTGAGTGAAGACGAAGGGGAGCTGCAAGGCTTGGTGGATGAGTTTGAGAGAGTGTGTAAGAAACGGAACCTAAAGGTGAATGTAGGGAAGAGTAAAGTGATGGTCTTTGAGAGAGGTGAAGTTAGTGAATGTACAGCGAGGTTGGATGGTGAGGAATTGGAAAATGTGAGTACGTTTAATTATTTGGGTAGTGTGATGAGTAAGGATGGAGGTTTGGAGGGTGAAGTGCTTGAAAGGGTACAGCAGGGAAGAAAGGTTGTTGGTTCCTTGAAAGCAGTGATAAGAAACAGGGAAGTGAGCATGGAAGTGAAAAAGTTACTACATGACAGTATTGTGATACCAACTCTAACGTACGGAAGTGAAGCTTGGACATTGTTGGAAGGACACAAGTCAAGAGTGAGAGCAGTGGAAATGAGTTATTTAAGAGGAGCCTGTGGAGTCACGTGGAGAAACAGGCTGACGAATGAGGATATAAAGGAGCGTTGTGGTGTGGATGTGGATGTGATAGGAAGCGTTATGAGGAACACACTGAGGTGGTTTGGCCATGTGGAGAGGATGGAGGGTGAAAGACTGACGAAGAGAGTGTATGTGAGTGAGGTGGAGGGGGGAAGAGGGAGGGGGAGGCCGAGGATGAGATGGAGGGATGGGGTGGAGAGGTATATGAGAGAGGGGGGTGTGAGTTGGGAGCAGGGCAGTGAAATGGCGGGGGACAGGGCGACTTGGAGGCGATTTGTTTGTGGCCACCCCAAACGGGATTGAGGCGTCTGGCAATAGATAGATAGATAGATAGAAATCATTTATGGGCTATAGTACAAGCTTATACTTACCATCAGACATACGATAGACTGAATATCTTTGTTGGGGGGAACAAAATGTTACTATTTTGTTGAACAAATGTTGCAGTGCGGTATTGCGCAGTTAGAGTTTAATGCATTCAAAGTTTTTTGCTTCAAAATGCCACACAATTTTCAAGATGAAAGTGTTTCTGTGTTAAAGTAGATGCCATTAGCTAAATTAAAAAAAAAAAAAAATGATTGAAATATCTCCAGTAGTCTCAGAGGTATGACATTTTGAAAGAATGAAAACTTTAAATGTGTTTTTCTCCGTTTCTTATTTCTGGCAGAAGGTACCTTATGATTCTAAGGGCCTTATTTAATCCCTTCAGTTGAGAAAGTGTCCTCAATTTCAAATAAGTCATTTGGCTGGAGAGTGAGAGACTGACAAGGAGAGTGTATGTGAGTGAGGTGGAGGGGGAGGCCAAGGATGAGATGGAGGGATGGAGTGGAGAGGTACCGATATATGAGAGAGGTGGGTGTGAACTGGGAGCAGGGCAGTGAAATGGCGTTGGACAGGGCTACATGGAGGCGATATGTTTGTGGCCACCCCTTACGAGATTAAGGCATCTGGCAATAGATAGATAGATGTATCGTTTTGTTTTCATTTTTAAAGGCTCCAACATGCTTGCATGTGTCGGCCTTGGTCACCTAATGGCGGCTCTCCACGCTGCACGATCCATTGCAGCCTCCCTGTTCAGTCCCTTAACCCTAAGGTCATACTTAATGACCTCGTCCCATGTCTTTCTCGGTCTACCCCTCATAACCCCACCCCCAATATTAACACTTCTCACCTTCCTGACCCAGTTATCATCCCCCATCCTCTCCACATGTCCAAACCACCTCAATCTACCTCTCCTCATCACAACACCAATACACTCTAGTCCCATCCTACCTCTCAACTCTTTCATTGTAAACCCAGCCCCTCCAGGCCTTGGACGCAGGGACGCACAAATGAAATATGTAAGGTGTCATCATACGTATTGTTCTGGATGTTGTCATTGTTGCTGGGGCCCCAGGCTCCTCTGGATGACAACCCACAGGACTGCAGGCTGATATTACCTTTCTCCTGCAGTTCACCATCCTCCCTGCAGGGGATAGGGTGAAAATTTAAGGGCATTTGCTTCACCAAGCAGGAAGCCATTTAGTTATATTGGTGCCACTATGTGAGGTTGTCCCTCTGTAGCAGTCTGGTCAAGCAGACCCATCAACCATAGGCAAGCATTCACCCTTGCAGGGCTCTTCCGTGCAGTGAACCTATAAGTTCCCTTGTGGCAGACGGCTCCTCACCACATTAGTGTGGAGGTTTGATTCCTGGATGGATGCCACATTTGTCACCACACAGTTAATAGGGGCACCATAGTAGGCTCTACATCACCCTGTTATTTGGTTGTATGATTACCACCCAGCATTGTCAATGGTTTCCTGGGTTACAGGAAACTATTTGGCTTGTCACTCATTGTAAAGCAACCTAAAGTGGAAAGAAAATTAATGAAAAGTAACAGGAAGGAATGGAGAAAAATAAGAAGTGAGGAAGGTAGACATAGGAAAAGAATGATAGACAGGAAAGAAGTAGGCAGTACTACATCAAGTTAGTGATGATGGATTCCCTCACCTACCACCTTGTCATCCTAGTAAAGGAGTTAAATGCCTCTCTTATATATATACAGTATATACTATTATATATATATATATATATATATATATATATATATATATATATATATATATTTGTTCCTGTATCAACCTTCCACCTACAACACATGTAACTGTTTAATTCCCCACAGGGTCATCATCCAGACTTAGGAGCCCATGAGAAATTCACCAACTACTACTTTGATGAGGGTGAGTTCACTCGTCTTGTGGGTGAAGCAGCAAAACACGTCAGATCACACCATGCCTGGCAGAACCTACAATCCACGTCAGATACTACGCACAAACACACCGAGTTGTGACTCAGGTACTGACGGGTGACACAAGGCCCTGTATCCTTGTCGGTTAAGGTGGCTTCCCAGCACCTCTTCCTTACTATCAGTAGTTTATATCAGTATTTGATACATTAATATTCTCAGTTAAGTTCTTTATGCAGTCTGTGTGGATATTTAAAAGATTTGAATAACTTAAAAGAGAATAGTAAGTTGTAGTAAAGATATATTGCAAAGGAAGAAGTGCAACCAGCTTCCCAAGCCGACAAGAATGAGGAGTAAGGGGATGGATGGCCTGTTGTTCCACATGGCTAGGGGGAGACAGTGATACACTCAGGGACAAAAGGTCACCTACTTTTGCAAATCCTCTTTATGTCACCATTTTAACATACTGTTTTTTTTTTACAGAAGAGTTGATAGTAAATTTCCCTTGCTACCTGTAAACCTGATATGCCAGTTGCTCATATTTGACAGTACTTTACCAGTGTTTATTGTTAAGCAGCATTTTGCCTGCATAAAACGTAAGGCTTTAAGTGAGGACTGGTTGTATATGTCAATGTTCAGAATGTCTGTCTATCTATCTCTATCTATTGCCAGATGCCTTAATCCCATGAGGGGTGGCCACAAACAAATTGCTTCCATGTCGCCCTGTAACGTCTTATTTTTTAATGTACACAGTTGGTACCTTAAATTAAAGCAGACTGGCAATTCAACTTGTTAGGTAGCAATGAAATTCAAATGGATAATATTCCGTAATTAACTGCATACACTTGATATAAAAAATTACATAAAAATAGAGGTGACATATCTTAATGAAAATTGGTAAATCAGCTTTATTAGTAGCACTGGAATTTTAACATGATTTTACTAATTTAACTTAACCCATTCCGTGTGTTTACAGTGTTTTGGTGATGGTACCTCCAGTTTTATTCATTGTACAAGAGATTTACTTTTGTGAAGGGGTTAGTGAATGTCATGTCTTAACCCTTCCCAGTTGAGCGAGTCTCATGTCAACTGGATAAAATTGCCTGGAGGGAGGAAGTATGAAATAGAAAACACTTGATCATTGCCAGGATGTTAAATGCAAGTAGAATAGCAAAGGAAGTGACATGACAAGGAAGACGTAAATAAATGCACAGGCCGGGACTTATCACAGAGGTTCCTGGAGCTATTCGGCCCCAGTCCCGAGGGCCACACGCCTGAGCCAAGCCCGGAAGTCACGGGAAGCCCAGGACGCGAGAGGACGCCCTTACGAGTTATCCCGTGCCCTCTCGGCACGCCTCGCATTGGCGGTGCCCCTAGCCCGGCAGGATCGCCGACGACATGTTCCTGCCTATCCCCCTGATGAATACGTGTGATACTGTAGTATGAGTGATTTAGGTTAAGTGTGAATTCCCCTAATGTAAGTGTTGTGCAGTGATTTCATATAGTGAATATCGGGGTAAATAAGATCACAGTGAGAAGTTAAAGGACGAGTGTGTAAGATCTGATGAACTATACTTATGAGTGACATCCCTGTTATACAATTAGTAAACCTGTGCCGCCTGGAGATTCCCCTATAAAGACATACCCCCATTACTGTGAAGGAATATTGTGAAAGGGAGTATTAATGGTATTCTCTTCCTCCCCCACGCTACCCATAAATCTTGTTTATCACCCTCTCTCACTCCAATATCCCGAGTAAGTGTGAATCAAGAATAAAATCAATTACCAAAGTCCCTCGGCTAGTGGAAACCATATAAACTTCACGGCTAATATCTGCCGCTCTCCAGTATTACCATAACTTTCCCCTAGCCGTCACAGGTCACTCCCCGCACCGCCCCTATCTCCTCCTCATGAGACTAAACCCCCCTCCCACGCCCCCGTGCGCGCTTATATTTATTGCACTTCTGATACACTAGGATTGATTGTGTTATCATTACTATCAGAGAAGCAAGTATCCTGCGAGATACACATATCCTAGATAAGGTTTTATATCGCTATGTATTGTGCTGTAATATCTGTTGATTTGTCCTGTGTCTGACTGTGGTAATATTCGTGTAAAGGTTGTTGCCTAGAGTTTTTGTGTCCTGCCTCTCTTTATTGCACTAAGCTCCGGTCTCGAAAGAGGACCCCGCTCCACGTTAGGTGATATAGGAACGAGAAGTCAAGCCTAATTTCACCTAGCATTACACTGCATTATCTTGCAGTCTAGCTCTAATACCACTACATCTCTTATGCACCCACTTATCACAAACACTGCATTATCTTCCAGTCTACCTCTAATACCACGTTGCTGGTTCCTTGAAGGTAGTGATGAGAAATAGGGAAGTGAGCATGGAAGTAAGAAAGTAGCTGCATGATAGTACTGACGTGATATGAACTCTAACATATGGAAGTGAAGCTTGGACCTTGTTGGAAGGACGCAAGTCAAGAGTGAGAGCAGTGGAAATGAGTTATTTGAAAAGAGCATGTAGAGTTACATGGAGAGACAAACTGACAAATGAGGAAGTGAAGGAGCGTTGTAGAGTTACATGGAGAGACAAACTGACAAATGAGGAAGTGAAGGAGCGTTGTGGAGTTACATGGAGAGACAGACTGACAAATGAGGAAGCGAAGGAGCGTTGTAGAGTTACATGGAGAGACAGACTGACAAATGAGGAAGTGAAGGAGCGTTGTGGAGTTACATGGAGAGACAGACTGACAAATGAGGAAGTGAAGGAGCGTTGTGGAGTTACATGGAGAGACTGACGAATGAGGACGTGAAAGCATGTTGTGGTGTGGATGCGGATGTGACTGACAGCGTTAAGAGAAAGACTGAGATGGTTAGGCCATGTGGAGAGGGTGGAGAGCAGGAGACTGCCTAGAAGAGTGTATGTGAAAGAGGTGGCGGGGGAAAGGGGGAGGGGGAGACCAAGGATGAGACAGAGGAATGGATCAGTATGAGAAATGGGGTGTGAGTTGAAAGGAGGGCAGCAAAATGGCAGGGGACAGGGCGACAGGGAGGCGACTAGTTTGTGGCCACCCCTTACAGGATTATGGCTTCTGGATATAGACAGACAGGTAGATGGATAGACAGACCAATAGATAGATACAGTTGATAGACAGGAACAGTTCACCTGGAATGCGTAGAGTCAAACACAGGTGATTTCATACCCCTAGATCACCACTCACTCTCCGACCCCTGCCACTCCACACGCTGCAGAACACGTACAATAACAATATCACTACAGAAGCCTATATAAAGCAAAGGACTCAATAAAGACATACACTGAGGGGGAGGAGGTATATTCGGCGAGAGATTAAGCAGCATTTGTAGTTGCGGACGGCGAAGTACCGGTAATGCTATCTGAATACGCTGATTAAAATATTCATTGTTATTATCCCTTTTAGTTTGGGTAAATGAGGATAGTTCAGTATCTAAAAACACATTTCCAACCTGCAACATCGAATCAGCTAACACAGGACAATAATAATTAGCTGGTGAAAGGGGAAAAAAAATCTGAAATAGAGGAATCCGTAAAGTACATGTAAATATGCTCCTCAAATCTAAACCAAAACATAAATATCCTTATCAAAATGTACTATAACTAATTCCTGATGCACATGTTTATCTTCACTGCTCTTCATATACAGTTGTTGTTGTTGTTGTTGTTAAGATTTATCCCTCTACCTTAATCGAGTGGACACGGGCAAGAAAAGTCCGTCAGGGGAGGAAATTCTAGTAAATCAAGTGGGTGGGGGGACGTCTAGCGGGGTGGAGGATAGGAGGAGACTGTCATATACAGAAATGTCGTTGCCCATCAAATTATATATTCTTTCACTATCAAATAAGGATTAAATCTGTATATTTTAAGGGTAACTCACAGTAACTCACAGTAGATTTCTGGACGAAGGCACTCCTGAGCCTGTCACTCCAGCTCAAGAGCCTGTAAATCATGGTGGACGTGTGAGGTGGTTATACGTGCCCTATAATTGTATAAATATTCTTGTCCCTGCCAGAACTTGTCGAGCCTTCTTTCAAACTGGTTTACTGATACAGCACTGATGACCCACCATGGTAAATTATTCCAATTATTTGTTATTCGCAGAGGAAAAGAATTCATCCTGAGGTTTGTCCTATCTGTCTACCCTCCACTCTTGTCCTCTTGTAGTTGTTCTGTCGCTTCTCATTGTAACATTTCATTTTATATTTCTTGACAGCTATCATACCGTTTTAATGATGATCAATTACACTCCTCCGGTACTTCAGAATGCGAGAATTTGCCATAATTTTACTCCTTTCTGTATATGTTAGGCCCTTTCAGGTGTTATTTTTTCAATACTACGCCGTCTTCATATCATTCTTGCTAGGCTGTTTCTATAAATGCTATGTTTTGAGCTAGGGCAGTTAGATATAGCCTTCATAAGCCAATCAACTACCAGAACGTTCTCCTAGGTATGATAGACGCCTAACTGAAGCGAGAATAAACTGAAGAATAATGTTAGACAAGAGAATAAGCTGGAAGGAACTAGACATTACCTTCTCGTCTGAAGTTGACATCCACACCTCTTCCAGAGCTTCATAGTCTTCTTGCGGGTATACACAGTGATTCATAAATGCATACTTCCACGTTAACTGGTCTTCTTTTTAACATATAAAAATACCAAGATTCTAAAATTAGGAACAGTTGAATTTATCCGTGAAAAAGCATATAATACTGCATCTTTCAACGCAACTGTTCGTCTGTACCAATTACAGTACAGGGAGAATGGCGAGAATGGGAGCTAAGGGAGTACGCGGAGGGAACAAGGGAGTGACAAGGAGTTCGTGTAGGTCAAGGCCAAGGTGAAATCTGTGATTATTAGGCCTACGAGTAAGAATGAAGGGGAAAGAAGGGAAAAGGAGACTGGATCAGAGAGTGAAGATGATCAGGAGCCAGAGGTGCTGGACGAGGATATTATGGTACAGTGCGAAAGATGCGAGTGCTGGGCGGCTGCGGTGAAAATGGATGCAGAGGGGAAGAGGAGGGATAGCACAGAAAAGAAGGGATTGTAGTGCAGGATGTGCCTTCTGATTCTGGTGGAAACCCCAAAGGAAAGGTTGGAGGGAGAAACAAAAAGGTACAGAGATCAGGTGGATGTTACGGAAAGACTACTAAGGACTGTGGAAAGGAGTAATGAGAGAAGACAAGAAAATAACAGAACCGAAAAAATAGGAACAAACGGACAAAATACCGCTAAGTCTATTTTCAGAAGGGAATGCAGAAGGTCAGGGAGCGGAAGATGTGACAGAGGAGAGGGGAAGAATTGAGAGAGTGAGGGATGCTATTAGAAAAGAGATGATCGAGGAAGAGGGGGAGGTGATGAGTGAGGTGACAGTTCAAGAACAAATAAGAAGAACAGATAAAGCATGTGAGAGAGAAGATAAAAACAGAAGATGGCAGATAGCGAGGAACGGGGAGTTTATGTATGACAGCGCAGCAAGGAGGACAGCTGAGAGCGAGAGGAACAGGGAGAGGAAGGAACATGTCGTGAAAAGGGACTACCGGAACCGGCACCAGGATCATAGAAATTACAACAAAGGGAGTGAATCAAAAATAACTCGGGGGAATAATGTAAGAACGGAAGAGGATCATACAGACCTGAATAATTTCTTGGGGAGTCCCATAACAGCCACCTACAGGAAATTTGGACACGCCAGGGGTTACAAGGGGAAGGAAGGAGGGAGAATATACGGATTCAGAGGATGAAGGCAGTGTATTAAACTGTTTAGAAAAAAGCAGAAGGATAGACTATAGACAGTGGAGGAGAGACAGAGAGAGGCGAGAACGCTTGAGAGACAGTGAGATTGACGATGATCAGACTACACATAGGAGGGAGGAAAAGGAAAGAACAAATGCTGGAAAGTGGGGGGAATGGAGCCCGTCTCAGGGGGTATCGGTACTAAATAGATCCCAGGGAGCAAGGAACAGAAGGGGGGAGGAGGATAAGAGACAGAGAGACGGGAAAGAAGAAGAACAAATAACGCAGAGCATGGAAGGTGGGTATAACAGGCTGGAAAAAGGAGAACAAAAGAAAGTGATTATCTGTGGTGATAGCTCAATGAGGACAACAAAAGAGTGGCTGGAGGAGGCAGACACGGAAGCAATTAGCCTTAGACGGGCGGGTGTGCGTGAAGTGGTGAAGCAGGCGCGAGATGTCAGATTCGAGGGAGGGGAAGGAACTATGATAATTCAGGGAGGCGGAAATGGGCTTGAACGACGAGGGCTAAGGGGAACAATCAGTGAGAAAGAGGTGTTAAGACTATCAGGGAACATAACAAGTGGGCTAACATCATAATAGGGGGGATTTTGAGGAGGCCAAAGGAAAGCAGGAGCAATGAAAAAGTTAGGCTGGCTACAAATGAGGAGATAGGGGAACTCACACAGTGGATGAACTCAGAATTCAAGAAGGAAGGGATCAAACAGGTGAGCCTCATGGGCCTCGATGGGGTAGTGAAGGAGTTTTGAGGAAGATGAATGGCACCTAAAGCAGAAAGCAGATGAGCACATAGCAGTAAGGATTAAGGAGGCAATAAGGCGAGAAGAGAGGAGGAGCGAGGAAAAAAGGAAATCAGATTGACTAATAATTATGCAATAACCAGGAGGGGAGAGAAGCAGACAGAGGGGGCAAAGGAAGAGCAGATGCAGAGGAGAAACGTAGACAGCAAGAGAGTAAAAGGAGAGTACAGTACAAAAAGAATGGAGGGCGGATCAGCAAGACAGAAGAAAAACGAGAAGAGGAGTCGAAAATAAAGGTAGGATATATGAACACTCAGGGATGGGGAAGGGATACGTGGAGCGAGGTGATATAAGTGTGAAGAAAGGGACCTGGAACGTTTAACATTGACAGAAACAGGTCTGAGAGGGAGGATGGAGAAAATGAGTGAGGAATTCAAGCTGATAGGGAAGGGAAGGGAGAGGATAAAAGAGAAAGGTGGAGGTGTAACTCTAGTTGCAAAGAAGGAGTAGAGGGTAACTGAATTACGTTTGGGGGATAGTGAGGAACAGGACGATGTGCTGGCAAAGAAGCTGGAAAACAGAAAGAAGGAAGAGAGGAACTTGGTGGTAATGGTATGCTAAATATGGGAGTAGAAAATGGGAGGGAAGCAAAACGATATGAAGTGATGAGCAAGGTAATGAGACAGTGCAACGGGGGGGTGTTGGTGATGGGGGACATGAATGGGCATACTGGACTGCTTGGAGACAGAATCAGAGGCAATGGGAAGCTGCTACTGGACTCTTCAGAAGAAAATGAGGTAGAAATTCTCAATTTAACAAGGACTGAGGGGAAAGGCAACCTGAAGGGGTACAGACGGGGAAGCATCAGCGATAGACTACATGTTAGCAAATGATAGGGTGAGGGGCAGAATAAAGAGCTTGTGGGTTGACGAGGAAGAAGACGTTGAGCTGAAAAGTGACCACAATATGATGATTGTTGATCTGATGACAAAAAAAAAAAAAAAAAAAGCAAGGTGGAAGGTGTTTAGGGAGGAATTAGAGGAACGGAAGGATATTACAGAGGGGGTTAGAGGAGCTAAATGACAGGTTACGAAGGAATATAGTTAGAGCGGCAGCGAAGGGGGTTGGTGCAGTAAAAATGAAGGTGAGAACGAAAAGAAAACCATATGGTGGACGGAAGAAATCAAGCAAGAAAGAAAAAAAGAGGAAAGAGATGAAGAGATATAGAAAAAGGCAAACAATATGAAAGAGGCGAAGGGAGTGATGCAAGAATGGTAATTAAGGCAAAAGATTACGAGAAACAGAGAGAAATTACAAGAGAGAGACAGTGTGTAGAGCAATAGGGGGCTGGGAATGAAATCAAATGGAGAGAATACAAAGGGAGAAAGGCGGAGGAAGTAAGGAATGGTTCGCGTGGTTGAAAGGGAAGGAACACGAGGAGGTAAAAGTGGATAAGCTGTTCATAAGAGGAGAGGTCTTTCAAGGCAATGAAATAGAGAGAGGTATTAAGGAATACTGGGAATGGGTTGGAGGGGCGAAGGGAGAAGAAGTAGAGAGGGAATGGATAGTGGAAATGGAAGAGAAACAGATGAATGTACGGGAGCTAGACAAGATGACATTGGAAGAGGTAAGGAAAAGCATAAAGAAGTTAAGGAAAGGTAAGGCAGCCGGAAACGATGGACTGCCTCCCGAGATGTACCTAGAGGGGGGTGAATACATGGTGAGGAACTTGAGGATGTTGATGAAAGGGATAATGAGAGAGGAGAGGACACCTGATACATGGAGAGAGGCAAGAGTTACAATGATACTCAAAGGGCGAGGCAAAGACCAGGGGGACATCAAGAACTACAGACCAGTGACGGTAGTGAATGTGATATGTAAGCTGTTTGCAAATGTAGCCTAGTTCAGCAAGGATTGAGCGAAGAAATAGCGTGCTAAGTGGTGAACAAAACGAGTTCAGAAAAGGACGGAGAGGGAGTGAGAATGTGTTTGTGCTGGGGTAGATTTTGGAAAAGAAAAGAAGACAGGGGCAGACGGTGTGGCTAGACTTCATAGACATAGAGAAGGCATTCGATAGAGTGAACACAGAAGCTCTTTGGGAGGTGTTACGAAAGGCAGGAGTGACCGAAAAAACTAGGAAATCTTAAAAAAACATGTATGAAGGAACAAAAGTGAAAATGAGGTTAGGGGAATGGGAAACAGACTGGGTGAGAGTGACAAAAGGGGTGAGACAGGGATGCACACTCTATCACCAGTACTCTTCAGTATCTTTGCGGAAGAGTCTGTGCAAAGAGTAAAAAAAGGTGGGAGAGGAGGTAGAAGGGGATGGATAGAAACTTGGAGTGTTAACGTTTTGCAGATGATGTGGTGGTATTGGCCGAAACTAGAGGAGGACTAAGAAGAATGCTGGAAGTATAGACAGATATGGAAGGGAACTGGTGGTGAGCTTTAGTGGAGAGAAGAGCAAAGTGATGCAAATAGGGGGCGATGTTGAAGAGATGGAGGATAGAGAGTGGTGGTTAGGGGGGAGGAGAATGGAGGAAGCAAAGGAGTACAAATACCTGGGAGTGTGGATAGGAAGGAACGGTTTTAAGAGAGAGATTAATGAAAAAGTAAGGAAGGGAGGGAGAATTTTGGGAAGTTTACTAAATGCAGTGAAGGAGGGAGCAAATGGGTACGAGGTATAATAAGAGGATTGTGGGAGGGGATTGGAGTGCCAGAAGAGGAAGTGGAACGGTTGGAAAAAGTTCAGAACATAATAGGTAGTCTAGGGCTGGGAGCAAAGAAATGGACAGCGGTAGAAGCGGTGAGAGGAGACATGGGATGGAGCACCTTTAAAGAACAAGTAATGAAGGCGAAGATGAAATTCAGGCTGAGACCAGATGCAGTGGAGGATGATACCTGGGTTAGAAGAATCTGCTTGTGGACGGGGGTTAGAAGTAGATGGGAAAGAGAATGTAGGAGAGGACAGAGGAAACTAGGGATGATACGAGACAGACCAGGAGCAGAATGGAGAGAGGGGATGGCAATATAGGGAGGGGGCAACTTAATGAAGACAGTAGAGAAACGTGTCCAAGAGCGGGGGATAAGAGAATGGAAAAGCGGGATGGACAAGAAGACATTAGAGATGTATAAGAAGAAAAGGAAACCGGGGAGAGAAGAATGGTACGATGGGAGATTGGGTGGCAAGATTCTCTTTAAAGTAAGAGCAGTGGCCTGGGAGCTAAATTCAAGAACAGGGAGGTGTAACGGGGGAGTCAAGGAATGCGCGAATTGCTGGTTGGGTGGGGAGAGAGTGGAAGAGACTGTTGAACATGCAGCGACTGAGTACGAGGCCTATAAAAGGGACAGAGGTGTGTTAGAAGAGAGAATGAGGGGATGTGCGGGAGAAGTGAGATGGGAAGAAGTGAAAAGATGATAAAGGGATAGCATGGTTGTCTGAAGTGGAAGAATTAAATGAGGATAAAGTGAGGGAGAGAATGGCTGTGACGTATGGAGGAAGAGAGAGAAGAGGAGGGAAGGGGAAAGGGAGGGGAGAGAGTACATGCGGAGTAAAAATACGTATCTTAAGCTTTTCTTATAACTAGTCTCCAACTATCTCTCTCCTACCAGATTTTACAAACTAGTCTAAATTTTTCCTCTTACCTTTACTTTTCTCTTGGGGGAATGCCGGTATCTAGGCGATACTGACGGGTTGGAAGGTGAACCTCCCGCAGTTACCCCAACAAAAAAAAGAAGAAGAAGGGTATTTCAGTAACGTAAGCTGAAACGATGGTCGGAGAAATAAAAGGAAAAAACTCGCAAAACTGAATACTTATGAACTACCTGAAAATGTTGCTTATACGGGTTGGCCTACGGGTCGTGCCGTGACCGTGCACTGGTGAGATGTCTGCGTGATGCGGTTGTTACGAAATATTTATTCTGTTGAAACAGTAATGGTCGTAATAGTTGGCATCTTCCAGATTTAGTCTGCCAGACTCAAAGTGATTTCTGCCGTGGAGACGACGACATACACAAATGAATTATCTTGTGGTGGGAAGACAGCAGATCACTCGCTTCCTTAGGCCACGGGTAGGCCTGCCCTGAGTTAACTGTTAATGGCATGGATGTGTCTGATAATAGTTGAGAAGAATTGCACTATATTGATAGGGTAATGGTAACATTAAGGATCGACACAGCTTTTAGAATGTCCTTTCTAAGCTGTTTATCCTAAGTAGAATCATCTGGCAAAGCCAGAAGGAAATTGGCTGTAGCCGCAGTAGATAAATAATCAAATTGTTTCTAGCCTCTTAAGCCCAGGGGCCATGTCTGCTGGGCTGAATAAAATTGTAACATTAGCAAGATTCTGTGTTGAAATTTGTCATTGTGCTGGAGGGGCTAATACAGCAGTCACCTTAAAAGTGTAAGGTAACAGTCAGGCTAAATATCAAGACATGGTCTGTCTTTCTATCTATCTATAGCCCGACGCCCTAATCCTGCAAAGGGTGGCCGCAGACAAAACGCCTCCAAGTCGCTCTGTCACCCACCATTTGACTACCCTCCCCCCAACTCACCACCCCCTCCCTCATATACCTCTCAACTCCATCCCTCCACCTCATCCTCGGTCTACCTCTCCCTCTCCCTCCCTCCACCTCACCTACATACACCCTCTTAGTCAGTCTTTCATTCTCCATTCTCTTCACATGTCCAAACCACCTCAGTGTATTTCTCCTGAACTTCTCAACCACATCCACATCCACCCCACAGCGTTCCTTCACTTCTTCATTTGTCAACCTGTCCCTCCACGTCACTCCACATGCTCCTCTCAAGTAACTCATTTCCACTGCTCTCGCTCTTGACTTGTTCCCCTCTTGCAAGGTCCATGCCTCGCTTCCATACGTCAGGGTAGGGATCACAATACTATCATGCAGTGACTTCTTAACTTCCATACTCACCTCCCTATTTCTCATCACTGCTTTCAGTGTACCAACAACCTTCCTTCCCTGCTGTACCCTTTCACGCACTTCATCCCCCAAAGTTCCATCCTTACTCATCACACTACCCAAGTACTTGAATGCACTCACATTCTCCATATCCTCACCATCCAACCTCACTGCACACTCTGTGACTTCGTTCCTCCTCTGGTAATTTCCACAAATGCACCAAACTCCCTAAGAAACTTAAGATTATATTTCCAAAGTTTTTAATGTTTTTTTTTTTAATCTGATATCTGTTTCTGTTGGAAATCACCCGTTTTTGAGTTATATATGCCCACCCATAGATAATGGGGGACCAGTGGCAAACTATAGGGGTTTTAGGTGGGGGAAACATGCCAAAACAAGGGATTTATGGCAGAAATGCAAATCAGAATCAAGTAAATCACATTAAAGAAATAAAAACCTTTGGGGGAAAAAAAAGCCTTATTATTAAACCAACCAAAAACCCAACCTAACCTAACCTAACCTATCAAACCTCACCTCACCTCACCTACCAGTAACCAACCTCTGCCCCTCTAAAATAGACCTGTTGTATGCTGTCCAGAAATGAACCCTTGACGTCAGACACTGGCTATCCTTACTCGTGACGTCTTTTGGTGTTCGATAATACAGGTATGGCAGCACCTGTTTGTCTCTCCATGTAACTCCACAACGCTCCTTCACTTCCTCATTTGTCAGTTTGTCTCTCCATGTAACTCTACAACGCTCCTTCACTTCCTCATTTGTCAGTTTGTCTCTCCATGTAACTCTACAACGCTCCTTCACTTCCTCATTTGTCAGTTTGTCTCTCCATGTAACTCTACAACGCTCCTTCACTTCCTCATTTGTCAGTTTGTCTCTCCATGTAATTCCACAACGCTCCTTCACTTCCTCATTTGTCAGTTTGTCTCTCCATGTAATTCCACAACGCTCCTTCACTTCCTCATTTGTCAGTTTGTCTCTCCATGTAACTCCACAACGCTCCTTCACTTCCTCATTTGTCAGTCTGTCTCTCCATGTAACTCTACAACGCTCCTTCACTTCCTCATTTGTCAGTCTGTCTCTCCATGTAACTCTACAACGCTCCTTCACTTCCTCATTAGTCAGTTTGTCTCTCCATGTAACTCTACGACGCTCCTTCACTTCCTCATTTGTCAGTCTGTCTCTCCATGTAACTCTACAACGCTCCTTCACTTCCTCATTTGTCAGTTTGTCTCTCCATGTAACTCTACAACGCTCCTTCACTTCCTCATTTGTCAGTCTGTCTCTCCATGTAACTCTACAACGCTCCTTCACTTCCTCATTTGTCAGTTTGTCTCTCCATGTAACTCTACATGCTCTTCTCAAATAACTCATTTCCACTGCTTTCACTCTTGACTTGCGTCCTTCCAACAAGGTCCAAGCTTCACTTCCATATGTTAGAGTTCATATCACGTCAGTACTATCATACTACTTTCTTACTTCCATGCTCACTTCCCTATTTCTCATCACTACCTTCAAGGAACCAGCAACCTTTCTTCCCTGTTGTACCCTTTCAATCACTTCACCCTCTAAACTTCCATCCTGACTCATCACACTACCCAATTACTTTAATGCATTCACATATCCATTTCCTCATCATCCAACCTCACAATGCATTTTGTCTTCATTTCCCTCAAACACCATAACCTTAACTCACATTCACTTTTAGATTCCGTTTCTTACACACTCTCCCAAACTCATCCAAGAAACCTTGCAGCTCCCCTTCGTCTTCACTTAATAACACAGTATCATCAGTAAACAACAGTACATGGAGTTTCCACACACTGTCCTCTCATTAGACACACACCAACATCCACTGCCCTACCTATATTCCTTTCACCTTAACTTGGCCTAAATTTTCGTCCATTTTGCAGCTCATTTCTCGAAGCTCAGTACCAGAAAAAACAATGCTACGGCTGTACATCCTTTTCATAGCACTTCTTCGTGACAGACATCGTATTCTATTGTTAATCTATTATCACTACGGCTTTACATCCTTTCCACAGCACTTCTTCGTGACTAGCATCATATTCTAGAGTTAATCTGTTGTTACTACGGCTCTATATATCCTTTCCATAGCACTTCTTCGTGACTAGCATCATATTCTAGTGTTAATCAATTGTTACTGCGGCTCTACTTCCTTTCCATAGCACTTCTTCGTGACTAGCATCATATTCTAGTGTTAATCAATTGTTACTACGGCTCTACATCGTTTCCATAGCACTTCTTCGTGACTAGCATCATATTCTAGTGTTAATTGTTACTACGGCCCTACATCGTTTCCATAGCACTTCTTCGTGACTGACATCATATTCTGCAGCTAGTGTTAATCTATTGTTACTACGGCTCTACATCCTTTCCATAGCACATCTTCGTGACTAGCATCATATTCTAGTGTTAATCAATTGTTACTACGGCTCTACATCCTTTCCATAGCATTTCTTCGTGATTCTAGTGTTAATCTATTGTTACTACGGCTCTACATCCTTTCCATAGCACTTCTTCGTGACTGACATCATATTCTAGTGTTAATCTATTGTTACTACGGCTCTACATCCTTTCCATAGCACTTCTTCGTGACTGACATCATATTCTAGTGTTAATCTATTGTTACTACGGCTCTACATCCTTTCCATAGCACTTCGTCACTAACATCATATTCTAGTGTTAATCTGTTGTTACAACTCAGAATTCAAGATAGAGAGATGGTAATTTTAGGCCAAGTTAGAAGAAAGGTTATAGGATGGTGTAGCTGTAATATTGTCTTTTTCTGCCACTGAACTACGTGAAATAAACTGCAAATGGACGAAAATCTGGGCCAAGTTAAGGTGAAAGAAGTATAGTTTCAAGCATAAATCTCATTCACTCATTAACATCAATATTATATCAATCATTGCTTTTTGTTTTAGTCACCCCTATTTTTTTAATTTTCTATATTTACCTGTTCCTCATATTGTGCCAGAAAACGGAGCAATATTATACTCTTTTAACACTAACTTGGCTAAAAATTCTTTCGTAAGCCTATTATAGCACTAAAATTAATGACTGTCATGAAGAAATGCTATGGAAAAGATGGAGGTCCGTAGTAATGTCTTTTTCTGCCACTGAGTTACGTAAAATAAGCTGCAAAAGGACGAAAATCTGGGCCAAGTTAAGGTGAAAGGAGTATAGTCACGAAGAAGTGCTATGGAAAGGATGTAGAGCCGTAGTATTGTCTTTTTCTGCCACTGAGTTACGTAAAATAAGCTGCAAAAGGACGAAAATCTGGGCCAAGTTAAGGTGAAAGGAGTATAGTATTTGTTCGTGCATGAAAAAGTCTTGCTAAATCTTTCTCAAACGTCGATTAAAACACTACTATTTTCTTCCTTTTTAAAGCTAACTCTCCCGCTTCTTTGTTTTTCCTTGTCTTAGATCTGTACTCTCGTCGGGTAAGGAGATTCCCTAACACCTCTTCCATTGCGATTTATTTTTGGGTGTGGCTGGTTAATATCTTTCTGTTCGTTATCTATGCAGAGTATGACGATGTTTAAAGGATTAGGAAGGAAAGAAGGAAGGTAGGGTGAAAGGAAGGAAAGAAAGAAGGAGATAGGGTTAAAGGAAGGAAGCAAAGAAGACAGGGTGAAAGGAAGGAAGGAAAGAAGATAGGGTGAAAGGAAGGAAAGAAAGAAGGAACTAGGGTGAAAGGAAAGGAGAAAAGAAGGAAGATAGGATGAAAGGAAGGAAGGATGATAGGGTGAAGAGAAGGAAGGAAAGAAGGAAGATAGGGTGAAAGGAAGAAAGGAAAGAAGATTGAGTGAAAGGAAGGAAAGAAGGAAGATAGGGTGAAAGAAAGGAAGGAAAGATGATAGGGTGAAAGGACGGAAGGAAAGAAGGAAGATGGGGTGGAAGGGAAGTAGGAAGATAGGGTGAATGAAAGGAAGGAAAGATGACAGGGTGAAAGGAAGGAAGGAAAGAAGGAAGATAGGGTGAAAGGAAGGAAGGTAGTGTGAAAAGAAGGAAGATAGTGGAAAAGGAATGAAGGAAAGAAGGAAGATAGAGTGAAAGGAAGGAAGGAAAGATGATTGGATGACAGAAAGGAAGGAAAAGGAATACTGGAAGAAGGAAAGGCAGAAGCAGTCACTGTCTGTACTGCTTTCAAAACTCATGTGCAGAATGCAGACAACAATGAACAGTGAAAACAACAAATTATGAATATATTAGATTGGATATGTAAAAATAATAAATTAATATATTTAAGTAGCACACAAACCGTACCGTTCCCTCTCAGATTTATATTATTAATATCCCGTTAATAATAATAATAATAATAATAATAATAATAATAATAATAATTGAACCACATTGGCAAGGCTTGTATAGATGAGCTGCGTTAAATCCACCTTACAAAAAGAAAATTCGTTAACGTAGAATGAAATAAAAGCAATAGCCATGTAAAAATGATTATACTTATTTGATGGAATATTTAGAATTGATTTATTTTAAATATATTTCCTCCAATTGAAACCCGGTAATAAATATTGATAATGTATAGACGCCGAGCATCACAACGTGGCGTCTGTGAGGGGGACGCTTTGGAAGTTAATTTGATATATTTGTGACTCTGACGGCTTGGATTTTGAAAGTAAGTATTGCCATAGTATTTTTATATAATCCAGGTTAATTGTAGAGTGTAAAAGTGTACAGAGGTAGTTGGTAAATGGTATATATGAGTGATGCTGTGACGGGAGGCTGGATCCAAGGCATAGATGTTAGTCAGATTTATTGGTTATATGGAAGCTGGAGATATACTGTGAATGAGAGACTGACAAGGAGAGTGTGTGTGAGTGAGGTGGAGGGCAGGGGGAGGCGGAGACTGGGGATGAGGTGGAGGGGATGGTGAATGAGGGTCAGAATAAGACAATGGTATAGCTCTATATCCTTCCCTCAGCACTTCTTCATGACTAGCACCATTTGCAGTGTTACTCTCTTGTTATAGCATAGTATTTAAGATGGGGAGGTGCAGGTACTATGCCAGGTTGAAGGTGACACAGTATAGAATGGAGGGAAATCCTCACTAGTATTGGTTTTTGAGAAAAATTTGAAATAACACAACTGTTGAACACCATAAATAATATGCACCTTACTGATTGTAAACATTATAAATATTTTTTATGTGTGAAACTGTAGGGCAGCTGCCATGCACAGAATTTATTTATTTATTTTTATTTTTTTCAATAAACCATAACATAACTGTCATTGTGATAGCTTTAAAAAGCTGCATAAATGCATAATAATGGAAATATCAAGTACACCAGCTTGTTAGTTACACATGCCCACCATGGCAAGTGGCCAATCAGGTTAAACTTTCAGGTTGATTTGGTTTCACGGCCACACCTTCACTAATTGTGTGGCCCCTGCAGGGTAGAAGGAGAGGGTGTGGGCGTGTGGAGAGGATGGAGGAGGACAACTGGGTGTGGAGGGTGAGAGATGTGAATGTTAAGGGTAGGGTTGCAAGAGGCAGTGAGGAACATATTTGGGACAAGGTCATCGAGTGTGACCTCAGGGATAAGGGACTGACTAGGGAGGCTGCCAGAGATTGAGCTGGATGGAGAGCTGCCATTAGGTGATCAAGGCCGACACTAATAAACCTGTTGGAGCCTTATAAATGAACGAAAGAACAATAATCAGAGATGCTTCTTAGATTAATACATTAAATCCAGACACTGGTTTTTGTATGATTCGATGTCACTCCTCCCTTTTGTTTTTTCCCTTCACCTTTGGGTAGGAAAAAGAGGCAGGGTGGTGGTGGTGGTGGTGGTGATAGGGTGGCAGTGATGGTGATGGTATTAGTGATGATTATTTTGTACTTCCTTTAACAGTGTGTGGAGGATATATATATATATATATATATATATATATATATATATATATATATAAGAAGTACCTGTATTTTTTGCATTTCAGGACAGTGGAGAGTGAGCACAGTGACACACAACCATGAGAAGAGTGAAAGAAAGCCATGAGAAGAGTGAAATTAGAGTTTGCCAGCCACATTTATAGTGACATCCAACACTACTTGCAGGTAAGGAGAGTAGCTTGATGGTGATGATGATGATGATGGTAGTGATGATGTTGGTGGTGATGATGATAGTAATGGTGATGGTGATGAAGATGTTGATGATGATGGTGCTGGTGGTGATGATGATGATGATGATGGTGGTGGTGGTGATGGTGATGATGATGATGATGGTGGTGGTGGTGGTGGTGATGATGATGATGATGATGATGGTGGTGGTGGTGGTGGTGGTGGTGGTGGTGGTGGTGGTGATGATGATGATGATGATGATGATGGTGGTGGTTGTGGTGGAAAAAACAGTTGGGATGATGATGACTTTTGTTATTACAGGTATGGCCTGGTTTAACGATGTAATTGGTTAGGTAAAAACCAGTCGTTAGGCAGGGTATCGTATATCGGGGTAGAATTTACATGTAAAGTATAGGGATGCGTTTTTCAGTCTCACGTTTTCCCCCCAACCAAGTCCAAAACCCACCCAAATGACCCCAGAACAAGTTTAAGGCAATCTAAATGGCCTAACAGCTGTAAAAGAAGCAAACCTAAGCCTAACACCTGTAAATAACTCACTAAAACCAACAAATAAAATCTGAAAATCGTCAAATATGTCTGGAAAAAATCAAGCTTCGTAAACTGTACCCCAAAATGAAAAGTTCACTCCACCTGTGGCTAAAACACATTAATCTAAGTCTAAAAACAGTTTATAAATTGACCCAGCACACAATTTTATCATCAAAATTGGTAAAAGAAATAAAAAACCATCGTAAAATGGGTTTGGCCGTCATTAGGTGGCTTATGGTGGTATTTCTACTCCCATTCTTAAGCCGGGGTATCCTATATCAACGTATACCTGTATTATTATTATTATTATTATTATTATTATCCTGCCCTTGGGTGGGAAAGGAGGTCCGGATGATGATGATGATTATTATTATTTATTTATTTATTTATGCATTCATTTATTTTTTGCTTTCCATACCAGTGTGTTGAGAATATAACAAGTATTTTTTGCTTTCCAGGACAATGTAGAGTGAGCAGAATGAAACAGAGAGAAGAATGAAACAGAGAAGAATGAAACAGAGAGAAGTATCAAACAGAGCCATGGAAGAATCAAACAAAGAAAAGAATCAAAGTCATGAGCAGTGTGAAATTAGGTAAGGATCAGCATGATGATGATGATGATGATGATGATGGTGGTAATGATGATGTTGGTGATGATGCTGATAGTGATGATGGTGGTGATGGTGGTGGTGATGATGATGGTAATGATGGTGGTGATGATGGTGATGGTGGTGGTGATGATGGTGGTAATGATGGTGGTGGTGGTGGTGATGGTGGTGGTGGTGGTGGTGGTGCTGGGTTCTTCGCTTAAGCCTCTAAATTGCCAGGTGGAAGTCTTGTAATTTTGACCATTGTTAATTAACCCCTACACCGCGGGCTTGTTTACCAATGTTTTGCGTGTCCCGCGGGGTTATTCGGGCTCCGACAGACTCTCAAAAAATATTTGCCAAAAATCAGTTATTAGTCCTAGAATAATAAAATTACATATGCTTATGGCACATACCTTCAGCTTTCTCCTGGAATGTTTGTTGAGCCTTTGTTGGTTACCGTAGGACTTGTGGAGACCTCTGAAGTAGGGTAATGAAGTCTCCACTTTACACTTCCCAACAACCTGTAATATGATTACCACAGCCAGATACAAACACTATAAACACTATTGTATAATTTTCAAGTAGTTTGGGATCCATACTCCAAAAAAAAAACACTGTGAAAGCAATGGAAATTACGAGCGCGTCTGATCGTCGCACTTGCGCTAGTTCGCTCTTGGCACTCTGCCATTTATTATTCATAAAACCCCTCACACTTTATATTTCTATTACTATATCACACTTATATATATCTGGAGTCTTTCTCCATAAGTTTCCTTCAGTCATATTAGTTTATTATCACTGAAGTCATTCAATTTTCCATTCAGTAAAATACGTAGAGAGCCACGGATTCACTTTCACTGTTATAACATAAATTATTTGTACTCATATTCTTATATTACTAATTACTTACATTACTATTTACATTTTCTATTCTATTTTCAATATTTACCCTTCTATTTTACTTACACTATGTTATTCACTGTCACTTTCAGTAACATAAAACTATATTACACTGTTCAATCATATGTACTGAACATCCATTGCTTTCACCCGCTATTTACACATTATTTACACATTATTTCCAAATCATTCTGCTTCCACACTTGCACTGTTAGAACTGCTTCTGGCTGTGATAATCGAAGAAGCAGGTAACACAGAGGGGAACCTGGCACTCAGCTCACTGCCAAGAGGTGCGTTTGTGCTCAGGTGTGCGGCAGGTGGTATGCGCACATACCTGACACCTGCGAATCGCAGCCTTCCTTTTCCCTGTGGCAGGCATAAGCTCAAGTCTGTGCCAATCCATGTACGCCCTCTGCTCAAGTCGGTCGGGAAGTGTTACTGGATGGCGCCTTGGAGTTGCTGCTGTCACCCTGCCATATCTTTCCAGCAGCTGCTGGACACAAGTCCTGGCGAACAACCTCAGGGAGAAGGACTTGGGTGGCTTGACCTTCATCTTGTACAGGATGAAGGCGTTCAGCATCGTCATATCTATCAGATGCAGAAAAACTTTCATGTACCACCTAGTATTCTTCCTGAGGCAGTCGATCTCACCAATCATCATGGCGGACTTGTCCACCAGCCGCATGTTGATATTATAGTCCAACACAGCATCAGGTTTCATCACAGGTTCGCCTGTCCTACGGTCGACCTTCCCACTGTCTGTCATCTCCCCCTTATGTACGGTGGTGAGCATGTGCACGACTCTCTTGTCATGCCACCGTATTGCCAGCATCTTCTCAGACTTGCGTAGGTGCACGTCTCCTCGCTGCGAGGTTCCCGCCTCTGGGAATTTGGGGATGTGGGCACGATTACTTTTCACAGTGCCGCAGGAGCCAATGCCGTGCTTAGAAAGGTATTTGGCAAGTTTTGGTGCTGTATAGGAGTTGTTATTTTAATCACCTCATGTACCTCATTGTGTTGTTGGTGATTAATGTTGATCCGTGTGGCTGAGCAGACCCATCGATTGTAGGCAAGCAATCACACATACAGGATATTCCCAGTGGTGTAGATG
Organism: Coenobita brevimanus; assembly: GCF_032717465.1. Taxonomy (NCBI): domain Eukaryota; kingdom Metazoa; phylum Arthropoda; class Malacostraca; order Decapoda; family Coenobitidae; genus Coenobita; species Coenobita brevimanus. The sequence continues at coordinate 17,894,342 of NC_137057.1, read as the reverse complement.
TGTTGTTATTTTATTCACCTCATGTACCTCATTGTGTTGTTGGTGATTAATGTTGATCTGTGTGGCTGAGCAGACCCATCGATTGTAGGCAAGCAATCACACATACAGGATATTCCCAGTGGTCTAGATGTGTTGTTATTTTATTCACCTCATGTACCTCTTTGTGTTGTTGGTGATTAATGTTGATCTGTGTGGCTGAGCAGACCCATCGATTGTAGGCAAGCAATCACACATACAGGATATTCCCAGTGGTCTAGATGTGTTGTTATTTTATTCACCTCATGTACCTCTTTGTGTTGTTGGTGATTAATGTTGATCTGTGTGGCTGAGCAGACCCATCAACTGTAGGCAAGCAGCCACCCCAGCAAGGTTGTTCCATGTAGTGAATCAGTGTTCCCTTGTGGTACACAGCACCTGACCACAGCAAGGTGTAGGGAAGAGTGGAGAGGTTTGGCTCATGAATGGAAAGTAATTAGTTCCCAAGGGCGCCATAGTGGGCACCACATCACCCTGTTATTTCATCATATGGTTACCACCACGCTTTGTAAATGACTCCATAGGTTACAGCAAACCATTAGGATTGTCACTCAGTGTAGAGTCACCTGAAGTGGAGAGAAGAGTAATAAAAAGTGACAGGAAGGATAGGAGAATTAGGAAGAGGAGGGCAGACACAGAAAAGTAATGATAAAGGTGAAGGAAGAAGTAGGCAGCACTACATCAAATGAATAGCACTGTAAATCAGGGAAAACTAGCAGAATCAGTTTTTTATAAATCTTGTGCAGTACTTATAAGAGGGTGCATAAGAGATGTAGTGGTATTAGAGGTAGACTGCAAGATAATGCTGATTTCACGTGTGTGGTGTGTCAGGGAGAGCAGGTGGAGATTGTCAGGCTTGAAAGGACTGACCTTGCTGGTGAATCTCTTGAGTGTGTGGAAGTTTGGTTATTTTGGAGACATGTTATGTGCTGGAGATGGGGTTGGAGCAGCTCTGTGGCAAGGGTAAGATGTTGCCCGTCCTGACATTGAGAGGGCTCTCCCTCCATGCTAAGATATCATTGTGTGCAGCATGTTTTAGGATTGTAATGCTGTATGGTAGTGAGACCTGGGCAGTAAAGGAAGAGGATATTTGATGGCTCACGTACAGAAATGACAACTTGATCAGATGGATGTGTAGTGCGTGCTTCAGTGCGAGGGCTGGAGGGAGCTGCTGTAGGTTTACGATGGAAGAGTTTAGAGGAAGCATGGGACTTGGATGTACTGTATTGGTGTTGTGATGAGGAGGGATAGCTTAAGATGTTTTGGGCATGTGGAGAGGATGGAGGATGACAGTTGGGTGGGGAAGGTGAGAAGTTTGAATGCTGGGGATAGGGTTCTGAGAGGCAGACCAAAGAAGACCTGCGACAAGGTCATAGTGTGTAACCTCAGGGATAAGAAACTGAAAGGGGAGGCTGCCAGAGATCAAGCAGAGTGGAGAGCTGCCTATAGGTGACCAAGGCCAACACTTACAAGCACTCTGGCGCCTTTATAAATCAAACAACGCAATACGAACGACAACTTGACACACTGCCACCCAGAATTTGACTCCAGTATATGCAAGGGAAGCTGAACCAAGTGACAAAACCAGATAATTACTTCCCACCACTTGAACACATCCTTCCATACATACATACATACATACATACATACTTACATCCATCCATCCATACATACTTACATCCATCCATACATACTTACATACAGTTCTTTCTTGATGTGTACTGGTGTGTGTTGGTACCTTATATATAATGGTGGATGTTTTATCTGTACAGGTGCTGGCCAGTGTGTGGTGTGCCAAGACCAGCAACACAGATACTTGATGTGTTGCTCCTTCACTTCACCCTCAAGCATCACCTCAGCATCATCTTCAAGCACCACCTTCAAGTGTCACCTCAACACCATCACGTCTGCTTCAAAATAACCTCCATCCGGCATTTATTATTATTATTATTTATTGATTTATTTATTCTTCAATGCTGCAGGCTAATTCAGTTGGTTGTTTGTGGGTCATTTAAACTCAAACCCAGTGGACTGCAGGCTGAGGTTGTCCTTCCCCTGCAGTCCCCCATCCTCCTTCTGTGGGATAGGAAGGGAGTTGATGGTTGTGTGTATAACCCTGGCAGAGGTGCTGCCATGTATATCAGTGCCACCACATGAAGGCTTCCCACTCCCTCATACAACTCAAGACATACCCTTGTTATTAGTAGTTGTAAATGTTCATAGTCTGAGTGGCTGAGCAGTCCCATTAACCACAGGCAAGCAATTCATATAGTTTATAAAGGCTCCAACATGCTTATATGCATTGGCCTTGGTCACCTGATGGCGGCTTTCCCTGCTGCTCAATCTCTGGCAGCCTGCCTATTCAGTCCCTCATTCCTGAAGTCCCTCACAGCAGTAATTAATGTGACTTAGCCTGCAGCAGTACACTAAGTCCTCATTATAAACACATCAGCATCAGTCTTCACCATTAGGTCTTTAGTAATTCGTACAAACATTGCCATACAAAAAAATCCATTGCCTCGTAAAATGCTGATTTGCCAGGTAACCAAAAATTGACACACCTGTTGTAGGATTATTTTCTTTCTTACAGTCTTGGCGTTAATGTCGTTCTTTTTCCCAATGACTCTAGATTAACTTATTAAAGAATTGAGTGTTAATATTGCCATTGGTCCCTGTTAAAGGAATTGGCTAGTTGACGCACATACATAATACCGGTTGTGTGGCCTTCCCCTCCCTCTCCCTCTCTCCATCTCACTCACATACACTCTCCATGTCAGTCTTTCACCCTCCATCCTCTCCACGTGGCCAAACCACCTCAGTGTATTTCTCCCAGTGCTTTCCATCACAGCCACGTCCACACCACAACGCTCCTTCACTTCCCTGTTTTGTCAGTCTGTCTCCTCAAACTGCAGTAAGTCAAAGATATATATATATGGCAAATTTGTGACATTTCTGATCAATCCACGGCTTATAATGAGGACTGAGTGTTTTTGAAAATTGCTATAGACTTTTACTGTATAGATTCTTTATACTGTAATATGTGCTCACTGATGTTTTCCAGGATATGAAGCGACATACAAGGTGAGAGTCCGTTGCTTTTGTTTAGTGTGTAAGATTAACCCCTCAATGCCCACTGGTGTTGTGACGCTCGGCCGTAAACGTGCCGGTGACGTCGAATTAGTAGAAGCTGTAAAAAATTGCGGATAATTATGGGAAGGGAACAGAGGTCACTGATATGTTAAGCTGACCCTGCTGTACCATCCCAGGTCACTTTCTGTCCTTATTCTTGGATGTTTTCACCCACACGTGTACACGTTAATGGCGCACACAGAGTAATTTTATGATATCTTCTGTGAGTCATAGCAAATCACAGGATGGGTTTAGGACACCCACATGTGTACACGTTTTCACCCACACGTGTACACGTTAATGGCACACGCAGAGTAATTTTATATCTTCTGTGAGTCATAGCAAATCACAGGATGGGTTTAGGACGCTAATAAACACAGTGTCAGGTGTGCCAGACAACTCTCTTCACATCTGTAAGAAAAAGAAATTGATTTTAAGACTGACAGAATGGTCCTGGGCCGGCCAGGGCGGCAGACAAATATCTGAACCCACGGCCAGTGAGGGGTTAAACTAGTGAGGTATTTATTGATTGATTTTTTCGTTTTATACATGCTGCCTTGAGATGATTTTATTTGGCCAAGGAGAGGGTTAGATGGAGGGGTTAGACACAGCCTGGATAGTACTAGTACGGTAATAATTCTTGCAACGCCAGGCTGCTGTGAACCTAGTGGACTGCAGGCTGGAGCTGTCTTGTGCCTGTCATCCACCAGCCTACGTTGATGGGACAAGGAGGGATTTGTGGCACATTTGTATAACCAGTCAGTGGGTTGGTCAGGTATATCAGTGCCACCACATGAAGGCAGCCATCACTAAATAACAGAAATACACCACAGTAATAACCAGTGCCTTTCCAGTATAACCAGTCAGTGGAGGTGGCAGGTATATCAGTGCCACCACATGAAGGCAGCCAGCACCAAATACCAGTAATATACCACAGTAATAACCAATGCCCTTCCTGTGCTGAGTAAAATGGTTTCGTAGCAGCAAGATACACTGAAAAACTCTTTGCCTGAATCAATAGACTTAATGATTGCATCCATAGTTGATTTGCATACATATATACATTTACACACACATACATACATGACATAATTACATAGCATACATACATATAGGTAAAGTCAGTGGGAGTTTAGCCTGACAAGTATAGAGGAATATAAAGTACACCAACACTATTTAAACAGGAAGTTGAGTCACTGGGATATAAAGGGTAAGCACACATGTTCTGGCAGTATTCTTAGGTGTTTGCATCCAGTGTCTCTTCATTAATACACTACTGGACGTACTGGAGATTTAATATGTTTTTTGCAGTCCTTTTTTCCTAGTTTTTGACAGTAGTAAAGGATAGCCATTAACCTCTTCAGCCTGAGTATGTCATTTCTGTTTTATTCTTTCCACCATCCGTCCATTGTCCAACTCACTAGGAGAGTAGGGACCGAACCTGGGCAGTAAAGGAAGAGGATATTCATAGGCTCAGACGTACAGAAATGACAGTGATTAGGTGGCTGTGTAGTGAGTCTTTGAATGCGAGGTCTGTGGCGGCAAGGTTTATAATGGAAGAGTTTAAGAGGAAGGATGGGACTGGAGTGTATTGGTGTTGTGATGAGGAGGGGTAGATTGAGATGGTTTGGGCATGTGGAGAGTATCGGGGATGACAGTTGGGTGCAGAGGGTGAGAAGTGTGAATGGTAGGGGTAGGCTTGCAAGAGGCAGACTGAAGCAGATCTGAGATGAGGTCATAGAGTGTGACCTCAGGGATAAGGGACTGAATAACGAGGATGCCAGAGATTGAGCAGCATGGAGAGCTGCCACTAGATGACCAAGGCCGACACATGTAAGCATGTTGGGGCCTTGATAAACGAACAAAACATCCCAGCATCATCCAGGCCTTTACTGTACCATCAGGAGTGTAGGGCCCTGAGGCTAGGCTGTGGAAGGTGGGATGTACCAGGGTGTGTGTGCTGTGGAGACAGGGGAGTATATAGGTAGGGCAGTGAGGTGTAGGTGTGGGCGTGAGTGATAAGATGTAGGTACAGAGGTAAGGAAGGAATAAACAGTGGGTGTGGGTGTGGATGTGGGCGTGGGTGTGGGCATGGGTGACAAGATGTAGGTACAGAGGTAAGGAAGAAATAAACAGTGGGTGTGGGTGTGGATGTCAGTGAAACTTTTCGCAACCTGAGCGAGGCGCGAACTCCCGTCTACCTGATGGCAAGCGAGAACGTTACCACTGCACCAGCGAGCGGTGTGTGGGATGGACTGTGATGGTGGTGGGTGTACTTCTCTCACCTAAACTTGGCCCAGGTTTTTCTATTGTTTTACCTTTTTTTACGTAGGTCAGTGGCGGGAGGCTTGTGATAATGAAGGGGTTAATGAAGGCTGTAGCGTATCTGTGTCACCTTGTTGTGATCCGATAAAGATTCCCAACCCCCTCCAGCCCAGTTGATGGCCAGATGTAGTCAGAGTGGAGGGTGAATTTGACTAGTAACCAAGCAGTCAGTTCTGTCTCATAACTCTTGGAGGATCATGCAGTCACAGCTTCATATTAAGATTGTTTGTAGGAGAGGCATAGTCAGAAGAGGGTAAATTTGACTAGTAACTAAGGAGACTTGTATCTCAAAACTCATTGATATGCAGTCGCAAATTAGTATTAATTATGTAGGAGTGGCATAGTCAGAGTGAAGGGTAAATTTAACTAGTAACCAAGGAGACATATAGACCATTGAATGTCATGCAACCACAGCCTCTAAGCTTGTAGGAGTGGCAGAGTTCGTGCCAGATAAAATTGAACTGCTGTAGTTAACGCCTGCAGTTTGTGAAGTGTTCTGTAAACTGAATTAAATCAGTGGATAGCAAGAATAAAAAGAAACTGACACTCAGGCTGAAGGGACAATCAGTCAGGATTTATTTTTGCTGTTTGAGATTCGCAACACTTTCTCAACATTTGTACTGACAGTTTCTCTCTTCTTTTCAGGTGGCTGCAGACTTCATCTCCCAGAGTCCTTCCTCAGTCTTCCCCATCCTTTCTCCTTACCTCCTTCCTTCCCACCACCTCCTCTCCAACTGTGGGCCAACGCAGCATCCTGGGAGCCACCGACCTTCCCTCTGTCCTCTCTCTTTCTCTCCTTCTGTGTGTGTGTGTGTGTCTGTGGCTTGTATTCTCATTGGCTTAAGGCTTCACTACCACCTCTTCTCTAATGATTTATTTTGCCTATTACACCTATAAGATACTTAGTTGTCAATATGTATAAATAATCTGTCAAGGGTGAGGTGGTAGGGAGTGTCCTTAATCAGTGGGAATGTGAGCCATGATGTGCAGGGGTGGTGGGGGAAGGGAAAGGGCTGGGAGGGGGGGAGGGGAGGGGTGGGCAGGGGTTTAGATAGGGCCAGATTACCCAATCCCTAACGGGATTATACGGGGTTGGCCTGCCGGCGGGGCAATCTGTTTCCCCATCTCGGCCCCAACCCATCGTTTCTCTCCTCCTCCTCCCAGCTTTACCGCCTTTCCCTTCCCCCGCCTGGCCAGCTCCAGTGGGCTTACCCCCCCCCGGCCCAACACCTCCACCAGGGTGTCTGACCCAGTCACTCACCCCAGCCAAGATGGTGGTGGTGGTGGTAGGGGCTATGTGTGTGGACTTAACCCACCACACACACACCCCCCTACCACCACCACCACTATCAGTGCTGTGGTGGAGCCCAGTGAGTGGAGGGTGTGGTGGCTGGCAGTAGCAGAAGCTACTGCCAGCCACCACACCCTCCACTCACTGGGCTCCACCCTGCTGGCTGGGGTGGGTGACTGGGTCAGACACCCTGGTGGAGGTGCAGCTGGAGCTGGCCAGGTTACCCCACCCCTGCACATCAGTGTGAATGAGTTCTTCCTTTCCACTAATAAGTTTTCTTTGATTATTTCAGGGGTAACTATTTTATTTCTCTTTCAGGGATAACTTTTATTTCAGATTCTACACCCAAAGGACTTCAAACCAGGTAATCATTTACTAATGTTTATTACCCTTGTGTGTCCCTTCATGTCTAGGAGCAGGGAGCACATATTACAGTATTTGTACATGACTGTATATAATAAAATTATACAATTGTACTTATGATTTTTACTTCCCCCAAGAGTTAGGGCTCTAAGGAGAGAGAGAGAGAGGAGAGAGAGAAGAGAAGAGAGAATGACAGGAAATAGAGAGAGGAGAGAGAATGACAGGAAATAGAGAGAGGAGAGAGAATGACAGGAAATATACAGAAATAGAGAAATGTGATACAGAATATATATACTGTATATCTAGAGTGAGAAAGTGATATACAATATAGAGACAAAAAAAACAGTGAGAAACAAAATGAGACGGAGACAGTGAGAAACAAAAGACGAAGACACAAAGACAGAGACACACAAAGAAAGACGAAGAGAGAAAGAAAGGCGAAGAGTGAAACACGGAAAGACAAAGAAAGACGAAATGAGAGACAAAGACGAAGAGAGAGAAACAAAGATGAAGAGAGGGAGAAACAAAGATGAAGAGAGAGAGAATAAAAAAAAGCCAGACGTTAAGACCTGAAAGGAGGAAGGATTAAGGAACCACATAGTAGAGTAAGTCAAAGAAATGTCATAGAGAATATACAGAGAGGAAAAAAAAAAGATGAAGTGAACAAAACAAGATAAAAGTCTGAAAGGAATAAAGACGAAGACACCACATAGTGACAGTAAGGCACAAATGACAAGAGGCCATTTCCAAATAAAATAATAAACCCTGGAAGGAAGAAACATTATATACTTACGATCCTGCCACACTAACAGGATTAATACAAACTTATTTGGAAGGAAGAAACATTATATACTTACGATCCTGCCACACTAACAGGATTAATACAAACTTATTCGGTGGCAGGCCTTAACAGATTAACTTTACATATATCAAGTTGGCACAGCATGACAGAAATCAAACATATATAATGCAGGTTCTTTAATGGAACTTTTCTAATAAGAGTACAAATTACAAAACATACATTGCACAGGAAGACAGTACTCAATTGTAATACCTTCTGTGAACTCTGAGAATCAAGAAGTACCAACTGTAACTTATAAACGTTAAGGTACAAAATCTGACTCATCCACCTTTTGGTACACAAAGCCTAACGTCTGCCCACCCTAACCTGGCTTCCAATTGGCATCTGTCCATCTTTAATGTTCAGATGTTAATAAAGATTAAGACTAGAATATCATACTAGACACAAAGAAGTTCTATGGGAGGCATGTAGAGCTACACTCTTGTCTTACTCTGTCACTGGGATATGGGAAATAAGCTGCACAAGGTCTGATGTCTGCCAAGTTAAGGTGAACATACTTATATAACACACAGTTGAAGTCTTAGATAATGTAGTGTACAGTAATTAGCAGTTTTAATAATTCTGGACAAGATTATAAGTGGGAAAGGTATAAACTCTAAATGATAGTGGAGGTACAAGATATAACATAAAGCTCGTATATTCAGATTCTGAGATACACCTACTATCATACACACTATTTCAATTCCTTCAATGTTGTGGTCTTATTAAAGTTTATTCCTGCTGCCTTCAGATTATTTTATTCAACCTACAAAATGTCTGGTACTGTAAAAGCACATCAACCCACCCCAAGTGCCAATGGGAGACTATCCTTGCTCATCTTCACTTGGGCCAAACCCATCTTACTCATGGGCATTTAATGGGCCATGACCCTCAGCCTGTCTGTTCATACTGTAACTGCCCTACGTCCATCTGTCACCTTTTTCTTGATTACTCATCTACAATATAACACCATCTCTGCTTTCCCTTCCTTTCCTCACTATGTCAGCCCATACAGCTTAGCAATTTCCTAAGAGTACTCTTCCACTATTTCTATTTCCAGTATTATTACTTTTCTTACTGCTCTTCACAACATACATTTAATATAATTATTTCCCAACTCCCTTCTGCCTTAGTGCCATACAGCCACATTATGGGTTGATGCTAGTTCATTATTCCTTGCCTCCTACAGTATAAGATGTACTTCTTCCAATGTAAAAAATCTCCCATACTGAATAACACTGTCTGAAGGTAGCAAGAATTTTAATGAAGGCTGTATGCAACCACTCAAGCCCAAAAAGTCTCCCATACTAAACAACACTATGTGAGGGTAACAAGGATGTTAATGAAGGCTGTACGTAACACCTATAATTTAAAGGTACTCCAAGCAACTTTAAGTTTCTCTCCTACTCAACCAACTGAAGCCTATGTGTATGTACCCCTCAAGTTTAGTCCGCCAAGCTGAATAACACTGGAGGCTGTGAGAATAAAATGAAAAGGCCATTGGGGAGCGGCGGTTAAAACAACAATATGAGCTAATACAATCCTTTGGGCCTTTGTGCTACCTGATATATTATTTATGCCATTCCCCAGCAACTCTTATTCAGCTTACATGGACAGGAAGAGTAAAGCCCTATCAAATCCTTATTTCCTTGGTTACTCTTCCTAAGGGGATTAAAACTGCTTACAGGGTATTTGTTTCAGACTGACATCTCAAAGCCTTCCAGATAGCCAGACATCCACCTCATAACCCAAGAATATAATTAAAATCCAGTGCCAGGCAGCAAAGACCATATGGCACAGGGTATGGGAAACTGCTATAAAAAAAAAAAAAAAAAAAAAAGGGGGGGGGGGGGGGGAGAAATTGCTATATAAAAACAAGAAATCACAAAGTAAAAGACAAATGAACGGAAAACGTCTCTGAAAGGAACGAAGATCCAAAAACGAACAAACTAAAGATGAGATAAAAAACCCAGAATGGGATAAAAACATCATCAAACGTGCCACTCATAACCAAGGAGACTCATCCCTACCTCACCTACAGCTCAATGAATTTCCGGCAACAAAGCGTTTATATCAGCATATGCTACATAGGCAGGCTTGGATGAGACAGAGGAGGCTAGATCCTGAGATGACCTAACACATACCTTGATATACCATACCGGTACCCATAGATGTGATACCCCGGCTTAGTGATGGGGGCAGAAATACCACCATACCCCACCCAGATGGCCAAACCCCAGTTTAACGATGGGTTTTTACTTTTTTGCCAATTTTGATATTCTAGACTAAAATTGTGTGCTTAGGTTGATTTACAAACTGTTTTTAGACAATGTGTTTTAGCCATGGGTGGGGTGAACATTGTCATTTTGGGGTTCAGTTTACTAAGCTTGATTTTTTCCAAACTTAGTTTTGACGATTTGTTGGTTTTAGTGAGTTATTTACAGGTGTTTGGCTTTGGTTAGCTCCCTTTAAGCTGTTAGGCCATTTAGATTGGCTTTAAACTTGTTTTTGGAGTCATTTGGGTGGGTTTAGGACTTGGTTGGGGGTAAACCCATGGCTCAAACATGCATCCCTATACTTTACATGTTAAATCTACCCCAAGATATGATACCCCACCTAGCGATGGGTTTTTACTTAACCAATTGCATCGTTAAATTGGGGTATACCTGTACATGAAGTAAGTAGTATAGAGGATGATGAGATTGTAGTTTTGGGAGGGGACTTAAATGGTCATGTAGGTGAAGCAGCTCAAGGATACAAAGGAGTACGTGGGGAATGTGCATATAGTATAGGTATTGAGGAAGGGGAAAGGGTACTCAAGTTTGGGGGAGGCAATGAACATGATTGTAACACACATTTTAGGAAAAGAGATAGTCTGGGGGAAATAGCAGCCAGATATACTATTTCATGGTCAGGAGGGCTGACAGGAGGTTAGTGAGGGATGTTAAAGTTATAGGGAGTGAGGAGTGTGTGCAGCAACACAAGTTATTGATATGTGACATGGTGCTTAAGGAGCGGGTGATGAAAAAGAAGACCTATGCACCCAGGAGGAAAATATGGAAGCTGAAAAACCCAGCAGTGAAGGATGCCTTGTACAGGGAGATGAGGAGAGTGGTGGCTGAACAGGGAGATATTGACAAGTGCTAATGACCAGCACAGAGCCCTAAAGAACAACCTCTTCAGAGTTACTGATTCAGTGTGTGGATGGACAAGGGCCCACCAAGACATAAAGTAACTTGGTGGTGGGATGAGGGTGTAGAAGCTGCAGTTAAGGAGAAAAGAAGACTTTTCTGGGAGTGGAGAAAGGGTGGTAGCAGAGAGGAATATTTGGCTGCCAAGCGTAGCGCTAGAATAGAGGTATGCAGGGCAAAGTCTGAATCTCAGACACAAGTACTTAATAACCTAAATAGTGTGGAAAGGAAGAATATGATATTTAAGGTGGCAAACCAGATGAAGAGGGAGAATAGGGACATCAAAGGTGAGCAGTGTGTGAAGAATGATGAAGGAAAGGTAGTGGTGAACAGTGGAAATGGTCTGTAAATGAAAGTGTGGCCCATTTCATTGAGCTTGATGCTGATATTTCTGACTTATGCATTTTTTCAACCCTGTTTCTGTATCCTACCTCACTCCATCTTTAAGTGGGAACTGGAATTTTAATAATTTTATTCCTTCCATCCTACCTCCCTCCACCTTTAAGTGGGAACTGGGGTTTGGATGATAGTGGACGCAACAGAAATGAACTTCTTGGGTGGTTAGGTCTCTTGTATAACAGATAACAGATGGTTAGGATGATGTGTGAATATTGGTCTACCCCATTTCACTGTACATACCACTTACATATTTTTTTTCTCTTTATTTTCCTGTTTCCAAATTCTACCTCAACCTTTCTGTGTGGGAATTAGGGTCAGGATGCTGGTGGAAAGGGAAGCCTTCATGCACTGGCACCAATAAAACCAGGTAGTGCAGCTGCCTGGCCATACACATGTCCCTCAACTCTCTTCCTGTCCCCCAAAAGGTGAATGGTGATGCAGGATGAGGGTAACTTCAGCCTGCAGTCCACCAAGTTCATGTTTTGTTGAGTCTGGTGCTACTACTAATATCACCAGCAGCAGGAGGATGTTGTAACAGTTATATATTTTCTCCATTTTTGTCTCTGTCTAAATTCCATACACACACTTTATTACACATTCCATACGCATTCTTTATTTAACATTCCATACACATCTTTATCAAAAATTTCATACACATTCTTTATTACACATTCCATACACATCTTTATTAAACATTCCATTAACACTCTTTATTAAACACTGCATACACTCTCTCTCTATTAAATATTCACTCACCTTGCACACAGAGCAGTTAATAATAATGCTAAATAAAGGCTAACACCTCATCAGATGTTTATAAGATTCCAACCCTTAACTCCTTCACCCTCAGAGCCACAAGACAATCAACCATGTGTACGCAACGAGGTAAATGACTGAATCTTACAATTATTGGTCATTAAAAAAGTTATCAATTTATATTCTTTTAAACACTGCAGGTTTTATGGATGGGTGTAGGGGCAAATTTTGATGTGCCTGATGCAACAACATGCTGGCCATATAATATTTAATCCGCCATCATTACAGTATTATGTCATGGCCACAAAATTGAGAAGTGAAACACAGCAAGAAAGCAATTACCACTTATGAAAATCTAATTAACAACTGGCTTGGGTGGAAATTCCCTTGTGGTCTGAGGGAGTGACATCAGATGTATGATTTATTAATTTATTTAACCCCTTCAGTACGATGGCGCCCTCGCACTGCCTGGGTTAACTCACAGCCGATGGTTGGCTGATCCGATCTTGTGACTCACAGTGGCTTAATGTTGCCTATTACTTTACCTACTGGATTTAACTTAACCATTTACCCACTTTATTTAACCTAACAGATTTTACTTGATCTACATTACATTTTTAAGGCAAGGAAGTTGGAACCCATGGCTACAAGTCCACCAAACTCCTTCCAATTTAACTGAAGCTAATATATTTTAATTTCCTTCTAACCTTCCTGGGTCACAAGGAGTTAAGGGTTATAAATCTTACAAGGGATTCACAGACAGACGTAAGATCAATTTCCTCTCGTAACTAATACACATTGGGGTAAATTCTGCTGCTTGTATTCTGCTTCTGCTTCATAAATTCTGCTTCTGCTCACCTTGTCCTGCCTGGAAAAAAGACATCGCAGCTACGGCAGGAAACTGATCATAAGTCCATCTGTGACTCTACATACTAATAATATACATCTTTATACAAGTTATTTATACGTTCAGTCAGTCCTCTTATAGGTCAGGCAGGCTTCCAAAAATATATAAACTTTTTCCACAGGAGACACAGATAGTCCAAATTATTACAACTTTCTATATGTGTGTGAGGGATGCTTTTCAAAATCTCATATTTTTTTTATGTCAGAGATACATTCCAAAATATAGATATTTTCCCTGACACAGATGGTCCAAAATATTACAACTTTATATATATGTGTGAGGGAAGCTTTTCAAAACCTCGAAACTTTTTATATATGTCAGTATTGTGTTCTAGAGTATAAAAATTGTGTACAACTGAGATGACCCAATTTGCCTACAATTATTATCATCATCACTTGTAGTAGTAGTAGCAATTTTCCTACACACTTCCCTGCCCTATGAGAGGACTTAAGCCATATAATTAAAACAAAGAGTGGCAAGTTATAGACAAGAATAATTTCACAGGATACCTTCTCCCATCTGTCCTTCTCGTATCATCGCAGACAACTGGGTGTAATGTGGGAGGCGGAAGGATAATATATAAAGTTTACAAATACAGTAGATTTTCCATTTAGTGTATTCTGATTGACTGGATATTGGATTTAATGGCCGCTATGAAGCCACCGGCCTTCCATCGGCTATAATGAACCATGTCCGTTAAATGGGGCACAGTGGTTGGCAATGTGTGTGTTTCCTGCCATTTTTACTTCAACAAGGATGTGAAATAAACTGCAAAAAGGGGGAAATTATGGGCCAGGTTGGTGTAACATGAGTATAGTTTGTATTTTTTGTATCAGAAGCTGCAAAGGGGTAAAATTATGGGCCAAGTTAGTGTAAAATGGGTATAGTTTTCATTTCTGGTGCTAGAATATGTCGTCGTACTCAATTATTTTCAAACACGTGCTTCAAATCCCACCTCAAGACGGGACCATCGGATATAATGGATTTTCTGCTTTATCGGGTCAGGCTTCCCTCGAAATTAGTCGGCTATAGTGAGGGTCAGCTGTGTTCTATAAATGATCATATTTATGGCCCTGTTTAAACTGCCACTCCAGTTTTAATTAGATGGCTCTGACTGAACATTACTGATACATTTAAGTAAACATTAGCAAACACAGGTAAACATTAGCAAACACAGGTAAACATGTGATAAGGTGTAACAGGTAAACACAGCCACATCCAGGTACATTCTTCCCTCCCCCCCCTAACCCCTCACTGCATAGTTGGGTCACAGTAAAGTCTTTATAACTTTATCACTATATAAGGGTAAATAAAAACAATTATTACTCTATTAACAACACACAGACAGGATACACATACACATACATACACTAGGTACACACAGATATACTAGATATTCATGTGTAGATTCTTGTGTGTTCTGGGGACCACTATGTAGGCTATTTATTCAATGCCTGGTGTTTTTATTCAAGGAGAAAATTTGATCTTAATTCTTCAATATCCCTTAACACTGATATTTGGTCTATTTAATTCCTGATGATTTTTATTCAAGGAGAAACTTTTAATCTTAATTCTTCAATGTACCTTAACACTGGCATTTGGTCTATTTAATTCTTAATGCTTTAATTCAAGGAGAAAAGTTTAATTTTAATTTTTCAATAAACCTTAACACTGGTATTTGGTCTATTTAATTCCAGATGATTTTATTCAAGGAGAAAAGTTTAATAGAGCCTTCTATATGACTTAAGACTGGTATTTAGTCTACTTAATTCCCGATGATTTTATTCAGGGAGAATATTTTGATTTTAATTCTTGTATATGACTTAACACTGATATTTTTTCTATTTATTTCTTGATATTTTTATTCAAGGAGAAATACTATGTTACTAAATCTTCTCAATCCATCTTTAATCCTGATCTTATTCCAGGAGAAGATTTAGGTGTTAATGTTGACAGACCGAACCACTTGCAGTGAGAGGTTAAGGGAAGAATAATGATCTGGATGTGGCATAACCCAGGTTAATCGTTTTATAACCCCCTGTTTATTATTACTGCTCTCTCTCTCTCTCTCTCTCCCTCTCTCTATTACTTCCTGTTTATTATCACTGCTCTCTCTCTCTCTCTCTCTCCCTCTCTCTATTACTTCCTGTTTATTATCACTGCTCTCTCTCTCTCTCTCCCTCTCTCTCATCCCAACCCTAATTCCCACACAGATGACAAGGTAAGGTAGGATCCATGACCAAAGAAATGACAACTATTATAACAATACGTAAACTATCATCATTATCACCACTATCATCATCATCACCACTATCATCATTATTATCACCATCATCATCATCATCATCATCATCATCATCAACGTAATTTCCACCTACAAGAAGAGGGGGTACAGAACAATATTTAACTGTATGGTTTCCTGTAAGCCAAGAAACCATTTACAATGCTGGGTGGTAACCATATAACCAAACCATACGTGCTCCCTACGTGTGAACAAGTGGGTTGGTGGAGGGTTAGTGCCCCTCCCCTTAAAACAAATAACTCAAAGTCAAATGGCCACCCCTTAAGGGATTGTGGCGTCTGGCAATAGATAGATGGATAGATGTATGAATGAATGTATGTATGTATGTATGTAATTATCTACCCACCATCATATCACCCTATCCTCCACCTCACTCCAGCAACCCTACCCTTTCACACAAACAAATCATTTTCTATGTAATTCCTGTTATCTCAAGGCAGTTCTATCACATCAGCAAGACTTTTGGTACCAGAGGGATTACACACAGCCTTCATTACCCCATTCACTACTATACTCCTTTCACCTTAACTTGGCTCAAAATTTAGTCTTTTCGCTTCTATTTTCATGTAGCTCAGTGGCAGAAAATAACAATGCTATGGCTCCACATCCTTCTCACAGCACTTCTTCATGACTAGCATTAAAAATCTGGTATAAAGTGACAATGCCATGGCTTTACATCCTTCTCACAGCACTTCTTCATGACTAGCATTAAAAATCTGGCAGAAAGTGACAGTAGTATGGCTCTACATCCTTCCCACGGCACTTCTTCATGACTAGCATTAAAAATCTGGTATAAAGTGACAATGCCATGGCTTTACATCCTTCTCACAGCACTTCTTCATGACTAGCATTAAAAATCTGGCAGCAAGTAACAATGCCATGGCTTTACATCCTTCCCACAGCACTTCTTCATGACTAGCATTAAAAATCTGGCAGAAAGTGACAGTAGTATGGCTCTACATCCTTCCCATGGCACTTCTTCATGACTAGCATTAAAAATCTGGCAGAAAGTGACAGTAGTATGGCTCTACATCCTTCCCACAGCACTTCTTCATGACTAGCATTAAAAATCTGGCAGAAAGTGACAGTAGTCTGGCTCTACATCCTTCCCACAGCACTTCTTCATGACTAGCATTAAAAATCTGACAAAGTGACAATGCTATGGCTCTACAACCTTCCCATAGCACTTCTTCCTGACTAGCATAAATAATCTTATGTTAATCTTTCGCTACAACTCAGCATTCAAGATGGAGGCGGAAATTTTGTGCCAAGTTAGAGTAAAATGGGTATATAACGTCTCCTAAGCTGGATACATTAGTTACACATCAACAGAAATATATGGAGAGAAAATCTGGAGTTATGAACAGCCTCCATCAACTGTTTTACCAATACACTTTCCTATTAAAAAAAAAAAAAAAAAAAAAAAAAAAAAAAAAATAATAATAATAATAATAATAATAATAATAATAATAATAATGCAGAAAAAAAATATATAAAAGTGTTTTATACATGCTTCATACAGCCTTTCCCTGCCACTGATTTTCTGCAAGTTTTCAAAAATGCAAATATAAAACAGATTTCAAATGCAGATACACGTAACACACACAGAGCAGCCCTTATACTCTCTGTGGTTTTGGTGACTTCCTAACACATCTTCCTCAGCTATTTCTTCTGTACATTACCCCTTAACATCCTCTGGCATGCTGTTGTGCCCTAACCCCATTATCTGGTTACATGGTTACCACCCAGTGTTGTAAATGGTTTCCTGGTTACACAAAACCATTAGGCTTGTCACTCAGTGTAGAGTCACCTGAAGTGGAATGAAGAGTAAATAAAATGTGACAGGAAGGATGGGAGAAATTGGAAAAGAGAAGGGCTGACATGGAAAAAGACTGCTAAAGGTGAAGGAAGGAAGCACTATATCAAGTAAGCGGATGAAGTGGAATGAAGAGTAATAAAAAGTGACAGGAAGGATGGGAGAAGTAGGAAGAGGGGAGGGCAGATACAGAAAGAGAATCATGAAGGTGAAGGAAGTTACAGGCAGCACTACATCAAGTGAGCGGATGATGGTCGCCACCACCTACCACATTCCTCCAGCACGTTTTTGAAGCATACAATGTGGATGTTAAATAACACACAGGACAATGTTAAGGTGCACCAGTAATTAGTAAATGAAACAGGTAAGACTGAGGTGTTAAGATGCCTTGTGTACCATGTAGAACTGCACTTGAAGTCAATTACTCTTCACCACACCATATATCATCCCAACATACACTTGACACCTTCCACACCTACACCACTGCATTAAATACTGCGTGTTACTCAGGCCTATGGATTACTTGGCTGTGTAGTATGGTTTATCCACCAATACTATCCTTTACCACCACATGCTTAGTGTTGTTGTCCAGGCACACACACTGTAAAGGCGGGGGTCGTCGTAGAAGCTGCTGCACCACACCAATGATATGAGAATGGGCAATGTAGACCAGAATTCAGTGATGCCAACACGAACATCCAGCGCTGCCATGTGGCTCACTTAACGTAACCCTGTTTTTCCAATACATTACGTACTGTACTCTGTTATACAAATTCGACATTCTTTACTCCGCTCCGTCATACGAGTTTTTGCTATCTTGTTTTCCTCTTGCTATACACATTTCCACTCTCCTATTTTTCACTCCATTATATGAACTTTCACTATTCACACAGTCCTCCATTACTATATCTCACTTGTACAGCAGGACCCGCCTGTACATACGTCAAATCTTAACTATTAATACAACAAATCAACAACACTGCTACCCATCATCATCATCATCATCAAATAATTATTCTTGTTGTCCAGGTACACAGAGGCTGTCCAATATGAACCAGCCAACCTAGGCAGTTATACTCTGCTTATGTTATTGACAGAAATATATATCATAATCACCACAACCATCATCATAACAAAAACACAGTAATTATCATCATCACATACCACCACCATCACAACATACATACACAGTAATCATCAGCATCACATACCACCACCATCACAACACACACACACACACAGTAATCATCATCACCATCATACTCTAACACCATAATTCAAGTATACACAGTACACCTGCAGACATAAATACTGATACACATCATAATGACAGCATCAGTAAACAAACACTTCTGAATCCAAGTACTGTACTGTAATATGATGTTTGTTGTCACAGCAACTTACACAAACTATATAAAATATCACTATTGTGTTTCCAAACTGTGTGTGAAATTCGGAACTGTTCAACTATAAACTTAAGTGATTTTGTTTCTACAACTACTACTAACATTTAAAACAAAACTTTTTGCTGTTGCTGAGTAACTCCAGTGTGTCTGGTCAGCAGACCTATCAACTGCAGGCAAGCAACCACCCCTGCTGGGCCATCCTTTAAGTCAACCAATGTTCCTATTCAGTAGACAGCACTGCACTCCAGAGAGGTGCAAGAAAAGCGTGCAGATCTGGTTCCTGGATGGACGCCACACTGTCTCTTCACCCACTTAACAGGGGCACCATAGTACACTGCACATCACCCCGTTACCTGGTTATATGGTTACCACCCAGCATTGCAAATGGTTTCCTGGGTTACAGGAAACCATTAGGCTTGTCACTCAATGTAGAGCCACCTGCAGTGGAAAGAATAAAAAATGAAGGGAAGAATGGGAGAAACAGGAATAGTGGAGGACAGACAAAGAAAAAGAATAATAAAGGTGAAGAGAAGAGTAGGGAGCACTACATCAAGTGAGTGGATGATGGTTGTCACCACCTACCACCATAAACTATTTGTAATCACCACCTCACCTAACCTAATCCATCATCAATAATCCAGTACTGTACACAATACAAAAAGTACCAGCGTATAATGGTGTGTGAATCAGGGAGCTGGACGTGAACTGATAAATGGATTGCTGGCACCACAGACCAAAGACCTTATAACACTGGCTCAGGAGACATCATGGAAAGTGGAAAAATGGGATGAGGAAATGATAAACAAAATAAATAAATAAATACAACAAAGGCAAAGACCACACGGCACCATCAGTAACTGAGACGCAGGCTACATTACAGCTAAGGAATTGGGCACGGTTGATGAGGACGATGAAATGAAGAAAAACTCACACTCAAAGCAAGGGTACAACCTGCTCAAGACAAGCTGAGACAGTCTCGTACTTCCTGTGTTATTGATTTTCTTGGCTAAATAACATGTAAAAATAAGGGACATTTCTTTACACATCTTCCTTGGCAACTTATTCTGCCTCTTGCACCTTACTACCTTCTTGTACGTTACTGATGCAAATTATGTTGGTATTAAAAGTATGTATAATAATATCAACTGGTGCTGGGGGCTGCCTTCATGTAGTGGCACTGATATAATGGAGTGGGTCCACTGCCTGGCTATACATATGTCCCTTAACCACTTCCCTATCATGTGGAATGGGGACGGTGGGCTGCAAGAGGAGGGCAACTTAAGCCTGCAGTCCACTGGGTTCACATTTCATACTATCCTGGGGCCATAACAACACACACTAGCCCACCAGTGAGTATAAACACATCTCTACATTATCCTTATTTAACTTATTATATAACCCAATATAATACTATATTTGTCACTGGAAGCAACTATAAAGGTATACAGTACTGTACATATATACACACAAGGCTAATACATATACAGTACAGTATAGTATTACTGTCATTTAACTGGTATACAATGAAATTATCATTACTACAGCATCAATGTGTCTTCCTAGCCTATTTGCCAACCAATCTATATATGTCTATGTATTCATATACAGTATACTCTCACTTAACTACCATCCACATGTCCAAAACTTATTATTTTGACATCTATCTATCTATCTTCTATCTATCTATCTATCCATCCATCCAGCTATCTGCTGACCATAAACAGTACACTGCCATTACAGTGCTATTCAACTGTCAGAAATTCTCACTACACTTGCCAATCTATCTATCTGTCCACTGTTTATCTATCTACAGTATATCCACCTGCCTTAATCTCAGAGTGGGTGGCACAACCAATGCCTCTCACCCCATCCTATGCCATCAGGCTGCCTTCCCTCCAACCCACACCACCTTTACTCATACACCACTCCACCCAATCCCTCCATCTCATCCTCGGTCTCCCTCTGCTCCTGATTTACACACTCTTCCTGTCAGTCTCTCATTACTCATCCTCTCTTCAGTCCCTCAAGCTACAAGCACTGGTTTATCATCATCAATCATTATCATCGTCATCAATCATCATCATCAATTATCATTATCATCAATCATCATCATCAATTATCATTATCATCAATCATCATCATCAATTATTATTATCATCAATCATCATCATCAATTATCATCATCATCAATCATCATCATCAATTATCATCATCAATTATCATCATCATCAATCATCATCATCATCACCATCCACACCTAATTTTCCCACCTAGAGAGAGAGAGAGAGAGAGAATCAACTAACCCCAACTCAGTCTAAATAACTGGGCCACACACTCATCCACTCAGGATTCATGCCCCTGGAATCCTGACTCCACTCCACAGGCCTAAACATCCACACTTATGCCCTTTGGTCCACCTACACACCTGCTATATAGAGTTGTGGTGGAGGTGGAGGAGGGGGTGGAAGCCTTCACGTGGTGGCACTAATATAACAACCCATGCAAATGTCTGTTAATTCCCTGCCTATCCCCCCAAAGGAAGATGGTGGAGTGTAAAGCCGGGCTACCTCAGTCTGCAGTCTACTGGGTTTACATCACGTAAGTCTATGGCCACAACAAGAGTCTGTATACGGTACCCCCTTGGCCTAATGGTGGTACAGTCACGAGTTTACTGGGTTTACGTCATATACGTCCGGTGCCATAACAACAAGAAAAACAATAACAACAATTATTCATTCATTCATTGCCAGACGTCATGTATCCCAAACGGGGTGGCCAAGGGCTTAGAGTTAATTGTTTTACAGGGAGAGGCACTAATCCTCCACCAACCCCACTTGACACGTAGGGATGCCAACAGCATCTGGTGTTCCCAGGCGGTCACCCATCCAAGTACTAACCAGACCCAACGTTGCTTAAACAAAAAGAACAACAAGAAGTGTCATCTGTCAACTCCCTTGGTTTAATCACACTAGCCTGCAGTGCACTGGGATCACCTCCACTGAACCTGAAGCCATGATAATGTGAACATGAATAAGTGTACATCCTGGCACCATTCAATAACATGAACATTAAGAGGCAGTACAGTGTTCTCATTATAAGTACATGACAGGCTGGCAGGGTGAGAACAGGGCAATAAACTGATGTAAGAGTGTATGTGAGTGAGGTGGAGGGGGGAAGAGGGAGGGGGAGGCCGAGGATGAGATGGAGGGATGGGGTGGAGAGGTATATGAGAGAGGGGGGTGTGAGTTGGGAGCAGGGCAGTGAAATGGCGGGGGACAGGGCAACTTGGAGGCGATTTGTTTGTGGCCACCCCAAACGGGATTGAGGCATCTGGCAATAGATAGATAGATAGAAGAGTTCAGTATGGGGCTGTGTGGATGCTGTACACTACATCAAAGCAACAACATGCAGGAATTACAATAGTACAATGTGCAGTGCAGTACAGTGCCTCTAAGTGCAGTGCCTACAGTCTATGTGCATCAATATGTCATTCACTTTAACTTGGCAAAAGTTCTTACTACTACCATTCACTTTAACTATGTGATTTTCATCCTTTTGCGGCCTATTTCTTGTTCCTCAATGGCAGGATAATACTATGGCTTTGTGTACTTTCCATGGCACTTCTTCATGACTAGCATCATATCATCTCATGGCTCGGCACTAAGATGGGCAGGTAGCAATTTTAGGCCAAGTTAAAGTGAACATAGTAATGTGTGTAGGGTGTGTGCATGTATCACTAGTACTGTATGTAACCTGTTGTTATGGTGTTGTACCGGGAAGCCTTCACGTGGTGGCACCAATACAAGTTACATAAATATCCATCAACTCCCTCCCTCTTACCTGACAGGAGGATGGTGGGCTGCAGCAGATGGTAACCAGTCTGTAGTCCACTGAGTTTCTATCTATCTATCTATTGCCAGACGCCTCAATCTCGTTTGGGGTGGTCACAAACAAATTGCCTCCAAGTCGTCCTGTCCCCCGCCATTTCACTGCCCTGCTCCCAACTCACACCCCCCTCTCTCATATACCTCTCCACCCCATCCCTCCATCTCATCCTCGGCCTCCCCCTCCCTCTTCCCCCCTCCACCTCACTCACATACACTCTCTTCGTCAGTCTTTCACCCTCCATCCTCTCCACATGGCCAAACCACCTCAGTGTGTTCCTCATAACGCTTCCTATCACATCCACATCCACACCACAACGCTCCTTTATATCCTCATTCGTCAGCCTGTCTCTCCATGTGACTCCACAGGCTCCTCTTCAATAACTCATTTCCACTGCTCTCTCTCTTGACTTGTGTCCTTCCAACAACATCCAAGCTGAGTTTACAGTCTGATAAATCTACAACAACAGCCTGTCCTCACCCTTTGCCTGTATAAAGTCATCAGTTTTTTCATATACATATAAAAAATAAATTAATGAGTTTATGGTTCCTCTCACAAAATCCTCATATTGATGTGGGCCATGAAACAGCTTTTTTTTTTTTTTTTTAAATTGGACTGGGAGCTACGCAAGTGCCAAAAGAGCTAATTACCTCCCTACAGCTGCTAAAAAGTTGATAAAAAATAACCCTGAGATGTATAATGTAAACTTTGTAACCCTGGGCATCTCATCCTGGCTTCTGACTGTCCTTTGGTATGAATGTTTCCTGTGAGTGATGGTTATGTGGCTGGGTACCAAGTCTGAACAAGATTTACAGAATCTGTCCAGGTTTATTGGTGATATTTCTCATTTATTTCAAGTGATTTTTGTGCACCTGATAAATCTAATCCGATTTTAATTCTAATCTGACATGAATCCTCAATCCCTTCCAGCTCAGTTGTCAAAGTGTAGTCAGACTGTAGGGCTGATTTGACTAATAACCAGGGAGACTCATTCCTACCTCATGACTCACCACAATTCACACAACCACAATTAAGCATTCAAGTAGTGCCAGTGGGCCAGTTCCATTAGATGATAACAGAGCCAACAGGACTATGAATAACAGAGCCTTTCATCACAAGGAATATCACTACCTTCATGTTACCCTGTCCTAATACCTCACGCTGCCCTCCCTCCAACTTATACCATCCTCATTCATATACCTCTCCATCCTCCACCTCATCCTTGGTCTCCCTCACCCCCTCCACCTCACTCCTAGTCAATCTCTTATTCCACATTCTCTCCACAT
Organism: Coenobita brevimanus; assembly: GCF_032717465.1. Taxonomy (NCBI): domain Eukaryota; kingdom Metazoa; phylum Arthropoda; class Malacostraca; order Decapoda; family Coenobitidae; genus Coenobita; species Coenobita brevimanus. The sequence goes on along the minus strand of NC_137057.1, from coordinate 17,870,409 downwards.
AGCCAGGGTACTCTGCCCATCCATATCAACACCACAACACTCCTTAACTTCCTCATCACTCTGCCTCTCCACATAACTCCACATGCTCTACATCCACATAAACACTACAACACCCCCCTACTTCCTCATTACACTCTGTCTCTCCACATAACTCCACATCCACATCAACACCACAACACTCCTGAACTTTCTCTCATTGTTGCCTGTCACTCCACAAATCCACATGCCCCATATTCAAATCAACACCACAACACTCCTGAACTTCCTCATTGCTCTGTCTGTCTCTATACATAACTCTACATGCTCCACATTCACATCAACACCACAACACTCCTGAACTTTCTCTCATTGTTGCCTGTCTCTCCACAAATCCACATGCCCCATATTCAAATCAACACCACAACACTCCTGAATTTCCTCATTGCTCTGTCTGTCTCTATACATAACTCTACATGCTCCACATTCACATCAACACCACAACACTCCTGAACTTCCTCATTGCTCTGTCTGTCTCTATACATAACTCTACATGCTCCACATTCACATCAACACCACAACACTCCTGAACTTCCTCACTGCTCTGTCTGTCTCTCCACATAACTCTACATGCTCCACATTCACATCAACACCACAACACTCCTGAACTTCCTCACTACTCTGTCTTTCTACATTATGCCACATGCTCCACATCCACAACACAGTACACCATAAACTCATTTTATTTCTCTCTCTCCACATAACTCCACAAGCTCCACATCCACATTAACACCAAAACACTCCTTAACTTCCCCATTTGTCTCTCCATGTAACACACACTTTCACAAACTTACATAAATAAACTTACACACATACACATACATCAACACCACAATGCTCCTTTTAACTTCCTGATTTATGTCTGTCTGTCTCTCCATTTAACTATACTTGCTGCCCCACTTAAACCTAACCCAACCCAACCTAGAAGCAATTAAAATAACCAAACGTCATCTAACCACAAAGCTCCACGTAACTCCACGTACTCCCCTAGTTAAATCTAACCTATGATAGAAAGACATCTAAAAAGAACTGACCTAAATTAACCAAACAACAAAACCTATAGTTTACTTAACCAAACTTTATCTAACCACAAAGCTCCACATAACTGCACATACTCCCCATAATAAATCTAACCTAACCTAGAAAGAGCTCTAAAATGAACTAACCTAAACTAACCGAAGAACATAACAAAACCTAGATTTCAAAGTTTACTTAACCAAACTTCACCTAACCACACAGCTCCACATAACTGCACATACTCCCCTAAATAAACCTAAGCCAGACAGATCTGTAAAGACTTAACCTGGAGAAAACTTACCTAACCAAACTTCATCTAACCGCACTGCTTCACCTAACTCCACATTTTCCCCTAACTAACTCTAGCCTAACCCAGAGAAATATCACAAGAATTATCCTAAAATCATCAAACTCCAAACCCAACTTACAGAAAACAATTAGCCAAACCAAACTTTATATAACCATAAAGCTCCACATAACTCCACATTCTCTCCTATAACTAACCCTAACCTGAGCCAAATCTATAAAGAATTCTATAACCAAACTGAACCTAACTTAACGCAAGCTAGCAGAAAAAAAATTAAAAAATAAAATAAATAAAACCATGCAAACTTTCCCTATCCACACTGCTGCCACAACTTCTGGCTAATAGAGAGTATACTGTATTGTAATCTGGCCTTGGTGTTGTGACAGATATGATTATAGTTCTATTAATTACCGTATATCAAGGCAATGGTATTACTGTACCTGAATTGATTTAAGCCTGTATGGCAATGGTAATACTGTACCTGAACTGATTTAAAAGACTGTATGGCACTAAGGCAAAAGAAGAATGCATTATGGATAAAGTACTGCACATGACAAAAGAGAATGAGGAATGACAAGAAAAGGCAAAACAAAATAATAAAACGGGGGGAAAAAAATCAATACCGTACAAGCTAAGACACAGCCAAGAAAATCAATGTGGTGGGAAATTACAAGACCTACAGACAACAAATAAATAAATGAATAAATAATATAAATAAGGGGCCCATAGAAAAGGTCTGTGGTGCACTTAAATCATCAGCAAAAGGGAGGGGACAGCTCAGATAAATAAATAAATCATGTAGGCAATAATCGGACCCAAACGAAGGGTAGGCAGGATTTTACAAGAACAAATATCACACAACAGAGCAATGCAGCTAAATACGATATCAAACAGTGTAAAGAAAAGACCTGGGAAGCCTTTAAAACATCAGGTAAATGAGGGTGGATGGCACAGATAAAATAACAGAACTGAACTGTGTAGAAAACCATTAGATCCATATATGACAGTTTTTTGATCATGTGTACAGTAGTGGATATAACAACTACACTTTCATCCATTCACTACACTAAGATGAATAACACTGTATGGTGGAATGAAATGGTACTGGATGCACTTATATCAGTTAATACTGTGGGGATAGGGAGGGGGACACTGAGGATGAGATGGAGGCATGGTGTGGGGAGGTATATGAGAGAGGAGTGTGTGAACTGGGGACATGGGAGCAAAATGGCAGGGGATAGGGTGACATGGAGGTGATTTGTTTGTATGGGATGAAGGCGTCTGGCTATAGATAAACAGATATAACAGAGGGGATGACCTGGACAAAATGAATGACTGAACTGTGTATGAAATCACTGAAGCCATTATACAGGACACTTTTCATACCTTTTTATCAAGTGTTCTGATGTGGGCTTCACTTCAATAACATAAGTATCAGGACAGTGTAAAGTGGCTGTCAAAATCCAGCACTTGTAATCTCTAATCGAATAAACTTTTCTAAACATTGTGTAAGCGTTCCCTAACAGAGTTGAGTGTGATCAGTATTCATGTCTGCAGCTGTAAATATGAGCAAAGATTAGCCAAAATTTTTCTGTATGCTTAGGTAATGGGAGATTTTAAAGGTATGAGTGAGTTGGGGGGAGGGCAGTGAAATGGCAGGAGACAAGGTGACACGGAAGCAATCTGTATGGGATTAAGGTGTCTGGTTATACACAGAGATAAAGAGATAGAAGATTTTACATGAATTACTTTTATGTGAGAGTAATAAAGGATGTCTTGGGATCTATGATGTGTTAATTTCAGGAGGAAATTCTAAGTCTGAAGAGGAGTAAAAAATCCTATACTAACATAGATCCAATGCACAACCATTACAGAGCTGCAGTTACTTATGAGCTGCCAGAGATCAAGCAGTGTGGACAGCCAACATTAGGTGACCAAAGGGCAACATATGCATGCATGTTGGAGTCTTTATAAATTATACGATTATGGGCAAAACTGGCTTCCCTCATAATACCTAAGTTCATCAGTAACTAGCACTGTACTGGTTAAGAACTGGACCCACGTTGGTATTGCAAACTCAAAATCAACCCTCGAAATGCCTCCTGAAGCTGGTATGTCATGTCCTGCAGCAACCTGTATGAGGCACACAGCACGAGTATGATAAGGGAAGATACTGTCATTCACTTGGAGGGGAATGAGAAATATACCCGGTAGCTATTGCTGATGTTTCTCTGATGGTTTAGGCAATAGTATGAAAAGGAAAGATACTCAAACTCACTCTAATGAATGAGAAATGTATTGCGAACACTTCTCTGATGGTTTAAGCAATGGAAGATATTAAACAGACCATTTTTGTGTGAAGTAATAAGAAGCACACACCAAAATAATAAGAGTACGAGCAGGAGGGATAACTGTGTTGTTTGGGGGTGGAAATAAGGATGGCAGGACACAAAGCTGGTGGATGACTGTTGGCAACTTCTGCTCATGGCTGTACATTACCTAACACCAGTAGCCTACATGATATGACACCAGTACATTGCACCAGTATATTACATAACACCAACACATTACTTAACACCATAACACCAGCCCAAAACCAAACACCAGGAACCCTTTCACACACAGCCACAAGTTTCTGTGTGGGCTTTTCCAAACACAATGCTCTTCTGGCTGGATAAGGCCTGAGAGGCAGCTGGGTGACTTTTTTCATTCATCATTTATTTTCCCAGATTCTGTAACGTGATTCATCTCAAAATGCATCTTCACAAGGTTATTTCTGACTCAACCACATCTATATGCTAATTTAATAGGTATATCAATGCATTTTCTGGTCATTTCTCTAACTCAAGTCCAGTTGCCAATTTGAGATATATCACTGCATTTTCAGAAGTCTTTTCTGTAAATAAAATCACGTCCGCATGCCAATTTAAATGGTATATCACTGCATTTTCATGTCCCTTCTTTGAATCAATCATACTCATATGCTAATTTCATAGGTACCATACTCGTATATCACTGCATTTTCTGGTCCTTTCTCCAACTCATGTTCATTTGCCAATTTAAGAGCTACTGCTATATATCACTGCATTGCCAGGAGTATTTTCTGCGACTCATTTCCATTCGCCAATTTAAGAGGAATATCACTTCACTATCTGGGTAATTTCTGTGACTCAAATCATACCCATATACTATTTTAAGTGGTATATCACAGCACTTTCAGGACAATTCTCTAATTCATGTCCAATTGCAATTTAAGAAATATATCACTGCTTTTTCTGATCATTTCTCTAACTCATGTCCATAGGTTAATTTCAGAGGTACATCACTGCATTTGCTGGTCATTTCTCTTATTTCAAAACAGACAGCTTTCATGTCTATCAATCATAACAAAAACAGCATCCCATCACACCTCCTGCAAGGTGTACTGGCTTGTGGTTAGGCCTGTGTAGTTGATTTTAATTACGGAAAGATAACAGGCCAATTCTCTTGATGCAATTATATAGCTTAAAAAAAAAAAAAAAAAAAAAAAAAAAAAATGGGATCACCTCTTAACCCGCCCCATCCCGACGTTTTCTGGCCAGTGGTACGCCCCAGTCTCGACATTTTTGGACTTTTTTTTTTTTTTTTTGGCTCAAATTTCCGCTTTTGGTGAGAAACATCAAAAATTCATAGAGTAATTGCTCACCTGAGGTTTAAAATACTCGATCCAGGTAGGAGTACCTCCTTACCTTACAGGGTTTTCTATCAGGCTGGCTGCAAAGAAAACGAGTTCTATGGGAGGATAACTATTCTACATCACTCATAAACGGTATTTATTTATTTACTTGGTACGAATTTATATGTAGTACGAGAGTATATTGGTTTTCAAGCAGTAATATAGGCATTATAAGCATTGTTTCACTCACTAACTCATCACCATTCCTGACCTTTTTTTGCCACATTACCTGATCATCATTTCTGACTGTTTCTTCCTCTAATGTTTGTCCTCCACATTGTCATCTATTGGGGAATCACTCTGGCCCTGAATTTCGTACCATGGCATGACATGGCTTTACTGGCCAGGTCACTGATAACAGCTGAATTGCTGAGAAAAGGTCATGCAGGGGGGGGGGAGGAGGTCATGCAGGGTAAGGCACTGTCCCTGCCTGGCATCTTGTAGAGGAAGGTGTCCCGTGTATACGTGCCAAAAATCACTCGCGAAAATTGAAAATTGTGCAAATTAGGGACCTTGCAATGTTGCCGCGTTAATTTATGTCTCCGGGATATGAGTGCACATCATGTGAGGACGTGAATTCACGTCTCCGGGACGGGGCGGGTTAAATATCAAACCCTTAGTCACCTCTTAATTATCAACCCTTAGTCACCTCTTAAATATTAACCCTTAGTCACCTCTTAAATATCAACCCTTAGTCACCTCTTAATTATCAACCCTTAGTCACCTCTTAAATATCAACCCTTAGTCACCTCTTATCAACCCTTAGTCACCTCTTAATTATCAACCCTTAGTCACCTCTTAATTATCAACCCTTAGTCACCTCTTAAATATTAACCCTTAGTCACCTCTTAAATATCAACCCTTAGTCACCTCTTAAATATTAACCCTTAGTCACCTCTTAATTATCAACCCTTAGTCACCTCTTAATTATCAACCCTTAGTCACCTCTTAATTATCAACCCTTAGTCACCTCTTAAATATCACACCCTTAGACACCTCTTAAATACCAGGAACACGAGATCAGGCCGCCATATTCCAGTACATTTAAAGGGTAGGTGACCAGGCTACCTCCCCTGGTGGCACTGACTGTAAAACCTCCAGTCACATCATGGGGATCAAACCTATGCATGTCACTCCATCTGGGGCATTCTAACCACTACACTAACTGGTAAATTATATGTAGCAATGGAACCTTCATAATTTTCTATATATGAGCCTTCAATCTGCTGACATTTTATATACTGTACTAGAGGTGACAAATTTAGGCCAAGTTGGAGTGAAAACAGTAGGGGAATGGAATTTTGAAAAGCAGTCATTCACATAATCTGACTCCTACCCTATGATAACATTTTCTTTATTTATACCTCCTTCAGGCAATTTTATTCACCATGAAAGACATCTTGTGCTGAAGAGGTTTATACAGGATGAACTTAACCTCTCCAGTCTGAATATATCTCTTGTATGATGGCAAAACTGACTGGAGATAGCACACACACACAAAAAAAAAATAATAATAATAAAAAAAGATTGGAGTGCTGCATAGTGAAGCACTTAGGAGCAAATTAGGTCTAAAAATAATGTGAATTTATAACTAGAGAGCCAATGTATTAAACAATGTAATTATATATATACTGTGTTGTTGAGTGAAGACGAAGGGAAGCTGCAAGGCTTGGTGGATGAGTCTGAGAGAGCGTGTAAGAAACGGAATCTAAAGGTGAATGTAGGGAAGAGTAAAGTGATGGTCTTTGAGAGAGGTGAAGTCAGTGAATATACAGCGAGGTTGGATGGTGAGGAATTGGAAAATGTGAGTACGTTTAAGTACTTGGGTTGTGTGATGAGTAAGGATGGAGGTTTGGAGAGTGAAGTGCGTGAAAGGGTACAGCAGGGAAGAAAGGTTGCTGGTTCTTTGAAAGCAGTGATAAGAAACAGGGAAGTGAGCATGGAAGTGAAAAAGTTACTACATGACAGTATTGTGATACCAACTCCAACGTACGGAAGTGAAGCTTGGACGTTGTTGGAAGGACACAAGTCAAGAGTGAGAGCAGTGGAAATGAGTTATTTAAGAGGAGCCTGTGGAGTCACATGGAGAGACAGGCTGACGAATGAGGATATAAAGGAGCGTTGTGGTGTGGATGCGGATGTGATAGGAAGCGTTATGAGGAACACACTGAGGTGGTTTGGCCATGTGGAGAGGATGGAGGGTGAAAGACTGATGAAGAGAGTGTATGTGAGTGAGGTGGAGGGGGGAAGAGGGAGGGGGAGGCCGAGGATGAGATGGAGGGATGGGGTGGAGAGGTATATGAGAGAGGGGGGTGTGAGTTGGGAGCAGGGCAGTGAGATGGCGGGGGACAGGGCGACTTGGAGGCGATTTGTTTGTGGCCACCCCAAATGGGGTGGCTACTTTAATGGTCACTGCTCCTCTGAACTGTCTGCTTGCATTCCTTCACCTCTACGACGGGCGCGTAGCACCCGTCTGGCAGCAAACTCTCATCCCTTTTCTGTCCAACTCTCTAATGCAAGAGTTAACCGTTACTCCCAGTCTTTCATTTATGCAACAGGTCAGCTCTGGAACTGTCTCCCTCTATCTGTATTTCCTGCTGCCTATGATCTCCAGTCTTTCAAGCGCAGTGTGTCCAGGCATCTCCAAATGATCGGATCTTGAATTTGGCTCTCTATTGTATTTTGTTTTTCTCTTGAAGGGAACTGTTACTGCGGGCTCATGGCCTTTGGTTCCTTCTTCCTCGCATTTAAAAAAAAAAAAAAAAAAAAAAAAAAAAAAAGATATATAGAATTATATAATCATAAATAATATGTAATCCCGTTTTGCCCCATATAAACAGGGGTGTGGGGGGGCTAGAGAAAGGCTCCTCTCTCCTAACATTTAACGCAACGGTGACCTGCCTCACTCAAACTTGGCCCAGATTTTTATCCTTACGTAGCAATTTCACATACCTCAGAGACGGAGAAATAATGTTATGGAGCTACATCCTTTCCACAGCACCTCTTTGTGACAGCATCGTATTATGTGGTTAATCTTTATAACACAAAATTCAACAGGCCACTGAGGTCAAATGGATATGTTACTCACTAGCAGCACAGCAAAACACTGGATCCTGGAGCAAGACTTAACCGTGCTATGGCCACATCCACAAGACTGAAACCTGATACGGCCACATCCACACCAAATGTTTGATGGTGCAGGTGGGTGTGGGTGGGAGTTTTGGCTACTGGATCCCACACAAGCATCTCCACTGGGTAAGGGCTGGTATGGGTGGGAGATTTAGCCCTTAACCTGTACAAAATGTGGGCAGGTGTGGGTAGTATTGGCCACAGCAGCCCATATACGAGGTCCCACTGGATGTAGGCGGGTGTGTGTGGGAGTTCTGGCCACTGTAACGTATAGAAGTGGCCTCCATGGATGCAGGTGGGGGTGTGGGTCACTGTAACCCACACACATGGGCTGACTGGATGTATACATGGGTTTTGGCCACCAACAGAAGTGGCCCCATAGGATGAAGGTGGGGGTTTTGGCCACCTATAGAAGCGGCCCCACAGGATGCAGGTGAGGGTTTTGGCCACCAACAGAAGTGGCCCCATAGGATGCAGGGGGGGGTTTTGGCCACCAACAGAAGTGGCCCCACAGGATGCAGGTGAGGGTTTTGGCCACCAACAGAAGTGGCCCCACAGGATGCAGGTGAGGGTTTTGGCCACCAACAGAAGTGGCCCCACAGGATGAAGGTGAGGGTTTTGGCCACCAACAGAAGTGGCCCCACAGGATGCAGGTGGGGGTTTTGGCCACCAACAGAAGTGGCCCCACAGGATGAAGGTGAGGGTTTTGGCCACCAACAGAAGTGGCCCCACAGGATGCAGGTGGGGGTTTTGGCCACTAACCCACAGATGCAGCAAGAGCTGTGGCCACTGTAACCCACAAAAGTTGCTCACTGGATGCAGGCAGGTGTGGGTGGGGATTGTGGCCATTAATCCATAGAAGTGGCCCAGCTGGAGGCAGGCAGGTGCAGAGTGGAGCTTTGGCCACTGTAACCCAAATACCTGGACCCAATGAGTGCAGCAGCAGGCAGGACCAGCCACCAGTGTAACTCAACAACCTGTGAAAGAAAATCATCATCATCATCATCATCACAAGACCAACCTGTGGAAGAATGGTGAAAGATATTAAAAAATGGCAGGTAAGAACAGTCACCATCCACTCACTCAATATAGTGCTGCCCTCAGTTGACTCTACACTGACTGAAAGGCCATACTGTTTCCTGCAACCCAGGTAGCCATTTATTATCTTGGATGTAACTATATAACCAAATGATGCCTTGTGGTTCAGTAGGTTAAGACACTCCAAACAGATGAGGTGCTAAGGGTTTACATTCAAGGGATGGTTGGGGGTTTACTGCTCACATAATAGGAGAGACAATAGTTAGAGAAAGCGAAAGTGTGTGATGGGGGAGAGTCAGCGACAAACAAATTCATACGACAGAATGCAAAGCTCGGAGGTAAAACATACGATAGATGGCTTCGATGAGTACAACACAAACCTCCACAACACACTGCAGCCACCAACCATCATCGACTATGCCTTCCAAGCAAGATATTCATCCCAGCTGTTATGTACTGGTATAATGTGTACAGCAGAGTGATGCTTGAAAGTGCCAGTGATCGGCCATGACACGATTATTGTAGTGGGAATGGGTGAATCTAGGAGAAACTCACATGGCCCAGGAAACAGCTTCATTTTATTTGGTTGTAGGCATATAATGAACATTCTGGTATTTGAAACGGTACCTAGTGGCATTTTGGTAGCTGGTGGGTGGCTACAGGGGTGACAAAGTGAGTTCAAGGGTTAATCTTGGTGTCTGGAAGTATTTTGGTAACTGGAGGGTGGTGGGTACAAGGGTGATGTAGTGGCCTGATGGGTTAACAATGGCATTTGGAAGCATTTTGGTGACTGAAGTGTGGTGGTTATAGAGGTGTATGGTGGACTGACAGGTTAAATGTGACAGGTTAAATGTGAACAGGTTAAATGAGGAGTTTGACTGGGACAGGGAAGGTTTGGAGCCAGCAGATCCAGTGTCTGGCCCTTGGCCTTTGATTGATACTGCTACTGTGAGTGAGGCAATAGGCAGGATGAGGGTGGGGAAGGCAGCAGGTGTGTCTGGGTTGACTGCCGAAATGCTGAAGGCCTCAGGCGATATAGGGGTGAGTTTAGTCACTGACCTGATAAATAGGATTATTTATGAGTGTGTTGTCCCAGATGATTGGCTGAAGAGTGTAATTGTAAATGTGTATAAAGGGAAGGGTGATGCCCTGGAAAGAGGAAATTATAGAGGTATAAAACTTTTAGATCAGATAATGAAGGTAATGGAGAGAGTTTTAGAAGGTATGATTAGAGAAAGAGTGAATATTGATGAAATGCAGTTTGGGTTTATGCCAGGTAGGGGGACCACTGATGCCATATTCATTGTTCGACAGCTTCAGGAAAAATATATTGGTAGGAGAAGAGATCTTTATTTTGTTTTTGTTGATTTGGAAAAGGCCTTTGACAGAGTCCCTAGAAAGGTGGTGAAGTGGGCAATGAGAAAGCTTGGCTTGGAGGAGTGGCTGGTTAGAGTGGTTATGGCCATGTATGTGGGTGCTCACACCCAGGTGAGAGTGAATGGAGATTTGAGTGATGAGTTTTCCGTGAATGTTGGTGTGCATCTGGGGTCAGTCTTGAGTCCCATGTTGTTTATCATGGTACTTGAAGCCCTTTCACGTGACTTTAGAAACGGACTCCTGTGGGAGTTGTTGTATGCTGATGATTTGGTGTTGATTGCAGAGAATGAAAGGGAGGCGGAGGAAAGGTTTAGGAAGTGGAGAGATGGTATGGGGCAAAAGAGTTTAAGGGTAAATGCAGATAAAACAAAAGTGATGATATCTAGGGTTGGTGGCAGTACTGTCAAAGACGAGGGAGAGTGGCCATGTGCAGTTTGCCACAAGGGCGTGGGAAGTAATTCCATCTTGTGTGGTGTGTGTGATAAATGGGTGCATAAGAGATGTAGTGGTATCAGAGGTAGACTGCGAGATAATGCTGATTTTATGTGTACGGCGTGCCGGGGTGAGCAGGTGGAGATTGTCAGACGTGAAAGGATTGAACTTGCTGGTGAATCTCTTGAGTGTGTGGAAGAGTTTTGTTATTTGGGAGACATGTTGTGTGCTGGAGGTGGGGCTGGAGCTAGCTCTGTGGCTAGGGTGAGAAGTGGTTGGAAGAAGTTCAGGGAGCTCTTGCCTATCCTGACATTGAGAGGGCTCTCCCTACGTGCTAAGGGGTCTTTGTATGCAGCATGTGTTAGGAGTGTAATGCTGTATGGCGGTGAGACCTGGGCAGTGAAGGAGGAAGACATTCGCCGGCTCAGACGTACAGAAATGACAATGATTAGGTGGATGTGCAGTGCGTCCCTGCGTCCAAGGCCTGGAGGGGCTGGGTTTACAATGGAAGAGTTGAGAGGTAGGATGGGACTGGAGTGTATTGGTGTTGTGATGAGGAGAAGTAGATTGAGGTGGTTTGGACATGTGGAGAGGATGGGGGGTGATAACTGGGTGAGGAAGGTGAGAAGTGTTAATATTGGGGGTGGGGTTATGAGGGGTAGACCGAGAAAGACATGGGACGAGGTCCTTAAGTGTGACCTTAGGGTTAAGGGACTGAACAGGGAGGCTGCAATGGATCGTGCAGCGTGGAGAGCCGCCATTAGGTGACCAAGGCCGACACATGCAAGCATGTTGGAGCCTTTAAAAACGAAAACGAAAACTTTGGCCTTGAAACTGAAACAAAGTCAATTAGGCTACAGTACTAGTTTTCTCACTGATATTACCTGAAAACTTAAAATGCAACAGGTGTTAGAGATGAAATTCACACGCTACATGAAATTCACATGTTACATGCAACTGGACTGTATTTCCTCACCAAATCCATTACAGCAGTTGCTTGAGTTAATGAACTAATTGAGCCAACCCCCATTCCGTTCTCTCAAATTTTCTGCTAAATCGAGTTCCATAACCACTGCTAAATGCAGTACTGTATAAGGGAAAATTTTCTGTTATTTACTATTTTCCGCTAAATCCATGAAGGTAACCCAAACCTAACAAGCTTTGCTATGCTAACTCTCAATGCTACACACAGCAGTCTGAACCCATAATTTATACCCCTAGAAATGCATTATTGTGTACAGTACGGAATTTCTTTAACGGAATTATGCCTAATTTAACAGAAATTTTCCATTAAACCGGGCAAAAATATCAGAAAAAAATCATTCTGTCATCTTCGGGCTTCCGCTACGTCGGAATTAATTAAATCGAGCATCTTCCGTACTTCCTTAGTAAATCTGCTGGTTCAGTCAGTCAAGATTCTTCTAACAGCTGTTTCTAACCTAACCTAACCAAACAGGCCTACTGCTGCAATCAACATGCATGGGATAATAAGTACCAGAAATCACAACTGGAATCCCTGTTTAGATCTCGCCATTTGCTGATATTTTTCTTAACAAACCAAGGAAGGGGGGGGGGGAAGGAATCTATCTATCTATCTATCTATTGCCAGACGCCTCAATCCCGTTTGGGGTGGCCACAAACAAATCGCCTCCAAGTCGCCCTGTCCCCCGCCATTTCACTGCCCTGCTCCCAACTCACACCCCCCTCTCTCATATACCTCTCCACCCCATCCCTCCATCTCATCCTAAAGGAATTTAAGGAATTAAAGGAATTAAAGTGGAATTTTCTTTCTACCCATAATCAATCTGTTATTTTTCACCTGTGACAGCGCCATATTTTCTATGACGTCCTCTGTCAGAAATCACTGTCAATGAATATACTACAACAGGCCCTCACCGTACGGAACCTTGATATAACGGAATTTGGAATTACTGAATGCTTCTTAACCCACCAAACTTATGTCAGCTATAACAAACAGGCGATGATAAACAGAGTGCATCACGCAGCCCTTCCGAATGTCTCAGAGCCCAGTGAACGGTCTGTTGTTTGGCTATACTGAAACAGGGTCAATAAATGAGGCGCATTAAGCAGCACGTTCAAACCACAAAATGGCCAAAAGTACTGGCCAAGTAAGTGTGTGTTGGGCATGGGTTTCATTTACAGTACAGTCTTTATTTCCAATCATGTGTTTGAATTCCCACCTGAGGGGAGATTAAGTTAGGTTGGGCTGAATTTGGTTAGGTCAGGTTAGACCACCTTGTGCTGGGTTAGGTTAGGTCATATTAGGTTTGGTTAGTAGGGTCATATGATTACTGAATGCCTGACCTTGACCCCTGATCAACCTTTAAGACGGACAAGGTGGGTGGCTGCTTGCCATGGTTTTCATATAAAACTGCTGAGGTTGTATACCAGTAGTTGATATTTCCAAAATTAAGATTTCCAAAACTTTTCCAACTATCACAATGATAATTATATTACAGTTCACTGAGGAAAAGATACAATAGCAAATTATATGCACGGGAGCTCAAGCAGTTTCACAACTATACTACCGTAAGAAAATTACTGTTTTTGATGAAATTCGGCTTCAGAATAGAATAAACTGCACCTGAATCTACAACAACAACAACAACAAAACATAGGTTTCATGTCCAAAACCATTATGGGCAACTTGTGTACAATTATCCACCTGCCTGTGAGTAAGGGACCTTTAACGGGATGTCAACAAATTAAATAAGCCTCAAAATATCCATTACTAATAAACATCCTCTCATTATTTCCTGCCACATTTAATTCCAGTGCTTCCTCGCGCAGAGAATCATATTTAGTTCTAAAAAAAATTAATATGGATGGCTAGAATATAACAAGATTAATAAACAGCATCCTACCTGGTTTAAAGGGCATCTTGGGAATATAAACCCTCATACATCCTCCGTATAGCTACTATTTACACCCTTAATAAACTAAATCCAATGCTCAATAATTGCACCAGACATTAATGATTACATAGGGTTATAGTTACCATAACAATAAAAAGGACAGTAAGAGTATCGCCGTAATTACACAAAAAATCTCCACTCACCCCCTCCGTCTGTAACTTCGGCTCCCACGATGCCTGGTGACGTCACACTACAGCATCAATTCTAATCTAGCAAATCTCGTAAATATATCATCAGCTTTTCAAACAATAATTTACGTGCAAATTAAATAAAAAGGTGAATAATGGGATAAGAAGAGTATTCCTTGTTATTTTAAATAGTTACTTCTGAATCTGTGTGTGTGTGTGTGTGTGTGTTTTAAGCATTTACTTTATACTGCCCTACTATTTTCTCCATCATCATCATCATCATCATCATCATCATCATTCCGACTATTTTTATTTTTTCCAGTAGATGGGGTAAGATACGGTACAGAAAGCTGGGGAAAAGAAAGAGTACGATAGCGGGAGAACTATAATCACCAGCATGACCAATGAAATGGGCCACACATGCATTAATTCACCAGTCAAGGATACGGAATCCATGCTCCAGTGTTTTATTCAATCCAGGAAAAACCTCTTACACTAAAGAGATTTAATTAGACTCTATTTTACCATCTTCAGTTTGAAAAGTCTGTCCTGAACTGAATAAAATTGTCAGGAGATCGTATCGTATCGTATATAAAGGCTTCAACATGTTTTCATGCATCGAACTTGGTCACCTGATGGCGGCTTTCCACGCTGCTCGATCTCTGGCAGCCTCCATATTCAGTCCCTTATCCTTGAGGTCAGACTCTATGGCCTTGTCCCAGGTCATTTTTGTTCTACCTCTTGCAACCCGACCCACAACTTTCACATTTCTTACCTTCCGCACCCACTTGTCATCCTCCATCCTCTCAGCACGCCCAGTCCATCTAATCTACCCCGTCTCTTCACTATACCAATACACTCCGGTCCCATCCTGCCCCTCAACTCTTCAAACATTAACCTAGCCCCCCACCCCCAGCCTCGCATTTAAGGATGCACTACACATCCAACTAATAATTGTCATTTCCGTACGTTTGAGCCTACGAATATCCTCTTCCTTTACTGCCCAGGTCTCTTTACCACACAGCATTACACTACCAACATACGCCACAAAGATCTCTTAGCACGGAGGGAGAGCCCTCTCAATGTCAGGAGAGGCAACAGCTCCCTGAACTTCCTCCAACCACTCCATACCCTAGCAACAGAGCTTACTCCAGCCCCATCTCCAACATATAACATGTCCCCTAAATAACAAAACTCTTCCATACACTCAAGAGACTCACACCAAGATCAATCACGTCTGGCAATCTCCACGTGCTCTCCCCGACACACCGCACACATGAAATCAGCATTATCTCACAGTCTACCTCTAATACCACTACATCTCTTATGCACCCACTTATCACAAACACTGCATTATCTTGCAGTCTACCTCTAATACCACTACCTCTCTTATGAACCCACTTATCACAAACACTGCATTATCTTGCAGTCTACCTCTAATACCACTACCTCTCTTATGAACCCACTTATCACAAACACTGCATTATCTTGCAGTCTACCTCTAATACCACTACCTCTCTTATGAACCCACTTATCACAAACACTGCATTATCTTGCAGTCTACCTCTAATACCACTACCTCTCTTATGCACCCACTTATCACAAACACTGCATTATCTTGCAGTCTACCTCTAATACCACTACCTCTCTTATGAACCCACTTATCACAAACACTGCATTATCTTGCAGTCTACCTCTAATACCACTACCTCTCTTATGCACCCACTTATCACAAACACTGCATTATCTTGCAGTCTACCTCTAATACCACTACCTCTCTTATGCACCCACTTATCACAAACACTGCATTATCTTGCAGTCTACCTCTAATACCACTACCTCTCTTATGCACCCACTTATCACAAACACTGCATTATCTTGCAGTCTACCTCTAATACCACTACCTCTCTTATGCACCCACTTATCACAAACACTGCATTATCTTGCAGTCTACCTCTAATACCACTACCTCTCTTATGCACCCCTTTTCACAAACACTGCATTATCTTGCAGTCTACCTCTAATACCACTACCTCTCTCATGAACCCACATATCACAAACACTGCATTATCTTGCAGTCTACCTCTAATACCACTACCTCTCTTATGCACCCACTTATCACAAACACTGCATTATCTTGCAGTCTACCTCTAATACCACTACCTCTCTTATGCACCCACTTATCACAAACACTGCATTATCTTGCAGTCTACCTCTAATACCACTACCTCTCTTATGAACCCACTTATCACAAACACTGCATTATCTTGCAGTCTACCTCTAATTAAAATGCGTGACTTAAAGAACAGCGCCCCCGAAGTATACCATAGTGTCTCCAACAACAGGGCAAGCCAAACACAGCTCAGTATGCCCGAGGATGCGCCGACACCCCCATAGGGACCCCATGGGGTAGCCGCCACCAGTCGCCACCACTCCCGGCAACAGCGACATATGTCAGCCTGGGCCGTGCGCCCGTGTCACGCAGCCACCACGCCATCGCCGCCGTAGGAGAAGGACACTACCTTCACGGAGTGGAATTGTTGAGTCAGCTAGGGGTGGAGTTGTGAAAGACACTCCAGACGGCGCCCCTCTGGTAGAGACGATCTATGGTCGCTCCCATCCTCGTGAGACGATCTATGGTCGCTCCGAAAGTGCTCCGGTAGAGACGATCTATGGTCGCTCCCATCCTCGTGAGACAATCTATGGTCGCTCCGAAAGTGTTCCGGTAGAGACGATCTATGGTCGCTCCCATCCTCGTGAGACGATCCATGGTCGCTCCGAAAGTGCTCCGGTAGAGACGATCTATGGTCGGTCTGAAAGCGCTCCGGTAGAGACGATCTATGGTCGCTCCCATCCTCGTGAGACGATCCATGGTCGCTCTGAAAGTGCTCTGGTAGAGATGATCTATGGTCGCTCCCATCCTCGTGAGACGATCCATGGTCGCTCCGAAAGTGCTCCGGTAGAGACGATCTATGGTCGCTCCCATCCTCGTGAGAC
This sequence comes from Coenobita brevimanus, assembly GCF_032717465.1. NCBI lineage: Eukaryota > Metazoa > Arthropoda > Malacostraca > Decapoda > Coenobitidae > Coenobita > Coenobita brevimanus. The sequence goes on along the minus strand of NC_137057.1, from coordinate 17,853,297 downwards.
GATCTATGGTCGCTCCCATCCTCGTGAGACGATCTATGGTCGCTGCGGAAGTGCTCCGGTAGAGACGATCTATGGTCGCTCTGGAAGTGCTCCGGTAGAGACGATCTATGGTCGCTCCCATCCTCATGAGACAATCTATGGTCGCTCCGAGAGTGTCTTGGTAGAGACGACCTACTGTCGCTCCCTTCCTCGTGAGACAATCTATTGTCGCTCCGAGGGTGTGCAGAGAGAGGTAAGGAGAGAGACGTCCCTACGGCAGGAGACTAGAGCCCAGGCTTCCTGTCCCAGAGTGACCCAGACAGGCCTTACAGCCTCCCCTGGTCTCTGTTCCCTACACCTGGCTCTAGAGCAGACGCACCTGACGGACCCCAGTGGAAGTGGCTGCTGCAGCCCTCCCCTGTCGGCGCCCCTAGACGCTGTCAGCATCAAATGCTCTCTTGCCTCTCCTATTCTTCTCTCTATGCACTTTAAAAAATCTCAGTGTGGTGAACTCCCAGCAACTGACACTGATGACTTCACTCGGTCTCAGCTCAGTGTCATATGCGTCATTTGCTGCCTAAACGAGCCACACAGGTTTTTAAAGTCCATGGAGAGGGAGAGAGAGAGAGAGAGAGAGAGATTTAAGTGACAGGATTACTGATGCTGACTGTACACAATCGCATAACATTCCATAGGCCCAGCACACAAGGGTAGTTGTGGCTGGGTGGTGCTATGTATGACTGAGTAAGTCTGTTAACTTCTGCACCTGAGAGTATCTTTCATATTCATTTTTACTATTTTCAGACTACGTCTTTCAGCTTAAAACACACTTTGTGAGCTGGGAGGGTTAGATACAGCCTCCATTAGCTCTTTCATTGTGAGATGTCTTTCTTAAGTTTAATATAATCATTGAGAGATAGCAGCAGTAAAATTAAAAGAAAAAAAAAAGTACATCTGACTATCTATCTATAGCCAGACACGAGAATACCAAAAGGCATGGGTGTTCGTCCTTAGGTTAGTTGTTTTACCGGGAGGGGCACTGACCCTCCACCAACCCACTTGTTAACATGCAGGGAACACGTATGGGTTGGTAATGTGGTTACCACCCAGCATTGTAAATGGTTTCCTGGCATACAGGAAACAATTAGGCTTGTCACTCAATGTAAAGCCACCAGAAAAGGAAAGAAGAGTAATAAAAAGTGACAGGAAAGATGGGAGAAATAGGAAGAGAGGAGGGCAGACACAGAAAAAGAATGATAGAAGCGAAGAAGTAGGCAGCACTACATCAAGTGATTGGATGATGGTTGCCACCACCTACCACCCCCAAAATTACATCATTGAATCAAACAAATTAATAAACATAATACTCAGAAATCAGACCAGGCAAGTGTCAGTATGTCATAAAATGTGATCTCAGGTTTGAAATAAAGAAAAAGTGTCATTGGGTTGTTGAGAGGGGTAATGACAAAAAAGAAATTAAATAAAAATTTGATATTGGAAATGAATAAGGGTAGTGAAAGGGAAATTAAACTCATGGTGAATGAGAGAAGTTATTTGCTATACTTGGCAGATGGGAAAGAAAAATTTGTTCTAGTTTAATAATCATCATCACCTGTGTCACACCATAGTGAGGAGAGGCAGGGTTGAAGAGAAAGAACTGTAACATCTTCATAATACTGTACTCTGTTTTCAGAGATCATGTTTAGAAATATTTCATCATCAGCATCAGCATTTTCATCATTATCTAGACCTTTCTCACCTCAAGGTGGGGTGAACTCCTATTCACCCACTATTCAAGCCCCGAGAATCCCAGCTCCACCTGATACATCAAAAAACATTCCACATGTGGCTTCACACTCACCTCTCTGTTAAAGTCAACCTGAGGATTGTCAAAGGGATGCTAAACTCTGGTCATACACTCCACACAAAACTCATCCAGCCAGCTGAGTCACTTGTCATTTCCCTAGCCTTGTTAGCTCTTTTACTTCTCATTCTCACACATTCATTTACCATATCTATCCACCATCATCTAGGCCTACCACATCTCCTTCCACCTTCAGATGCTCTCAGATATACCCTTTTCACTGCTCTGTTCACACCCATTCCCTGCACATGACCACACCAACTAAACACGTTCTCTTCAACTCCGGTATCCACAGACTTCCTCACTCCGCATCTTCCGTGCATCACATTATTCATTCTTCTTATCCACTCTCTGCACTCCATATACTAATTTTCAACAGTTCCATCTCTACTGCTCATCTTGACTTTTCATTTGCATGTCACACCATAGCTTTACACCCATATTTCAGAGTAGGCACTAAAGCTCCTTCGTGCAAGCCTCTCACAGCTGCCACACTCAGAACTCTGCTTCTTATTAAGACCTTCGTAGCACCAGCCACTTTCCTTTGGTGTGCCACTGTGCTTTTCACTTCCTTTGCACATTTACCACTCGTTTCTGTCACTTCTCCCAGGTGCTTAATCTCACACCTGTTCCAATCTCTTACCGGTTCTAATCTCTCTCCATTCACCATAACATCACACTGGGAATCAGCTCTCTCAACATCCATCATGTGTACTCTCATCTGCATTTACCCTCAAGGCACCATGCTCACAGACAACTACAGAACCCTGCACCAGTCTACTAAACTCATGTCTGCCGTTTGCAAGCAGCACGGCATCACCTGCATATATTACATGTAAAATACTTCTTCCTTCATTATTCATTACCAGTGCCATCCTTCTCACCATTATATATATTTTACCTCCCTCCTAACACCACCCACATATGTATTGAACAACCATGGAGACATCATACAACCTTCTCTCAAGCTGACACTAATCTTGAACCATTCACATAGAGGTCCACCTACCCTTACACATGCTTCACTACCTTCACGAAACGTTTTAACAGCACTAACCAGCTTACCATCAACACCTTACATATTCAGAACTTTCCATAATCTTTCTCTCTTTACCTTGTTGTGTGTCTTTACCAGATCCATAAATGTCATAAATACATTACAGTCCTTCTCACAGCGAGGTGTGCGGATTAGTGTGGAGGTTTGGTTCCCATATGCTCGCCACCATAGTAGGGTCCACATCACCCCATTATTTGGTTATGCAGTTACCACCTAGCATTGAAAATGGTTTCCTGGTTTACAGGAAACCATTAGGCTTGTCACTCTGTGTAGAGCCACCTGATGTGGAAAGAGGAGTAATAAATGATACAAAGTAGGGTGGGAGAGGTAAGAAAAGTGAAGGGCAGATTAAAAAAGGATAATAAAGGGAAAGGAAGAAGTTGGCAGCACTACATCAAGTGAATGGATGATGATGGTTGCCACCTACCACCTCACTGCATATTAATGCTGGTAATTAAATATCTGCACCTGAACAGGGTGTATCCACAGTTATTTCACAAGAAGCAACATCAGTGATATTTGAGCTGGGTTGAGAAAGATCTTATTTTACAAAACCATTCATTGTCAGAGGTTCAAGGAGCAGTTTAAATCCATCCTTCTAAATACAGGAACATACTGGACAGTATTATGAATTAGTGTCTTCCTGCATGCACAAAAATGTTGGTCACTTTAGCTGAAAACAAACACAGCCAAGCCCTTATCACCTTCAGGATGGAAGGAAGTGGGGCTAAGAGGCGTATTACTGTTATCACAGGAGGCTTTCTAACCACTCTTCCAAACCAGTGCATATCTGCATATATTGCAGTATTCTCTTGTGTGACATGCAGTCCAAATCAAAATTCCAAAAGCAAAAGTAACTTACAGGAACACAGTAAGACATAATATTCATAATATATCACCAAGGAAGAAGTGTAAGAAAGCCTCCTACATCAGTGAATATAAGAGCAAGTCACTTGGTTGGGAGCTGGCCTATGCTCCTGGCTCATGGTGATGTGATAAAGAAAAAAAATCCAACCTCCTCTCTTGGATTTGAATCAGTATGTAGCTCATCACCTCCACCTGGTGTCTTTACCCCATAAACCATCTTGCTGTGCAATAAAAGAGTTAAACCCACATACAGAAAAGTTGTGTATTGAGAAGAAGCAAAGTTTGGGTCTGAATCTGATGTATCTTCTCAATAAACATCTCTACTGTACATATGAGTATAATTGTTCAACAATTAAGTGGCACTGTGACTCTTTATCTGTATCAGTTCAAATCAGATCCATTGCAGGACCAGACCTTCCGCAAGGAGGCAGAGTAATAGCCAGAATCAGCTCTTCCCCATGCTGGATAAAACCAAATGGGGAAAGGGTGTGTACAGAAAGTGATCTATCTATCTATCTATAGCCCGACGCCCTAATCCCGCAAAGGGTGGCCGCAGACAAAACGCCTCCAAGTCACTCTGTCACCCACCATTTGACTACCCTCCCCCCAACTCATCTCCCCCTCCCTCATATACCTCTCAACTCCATCCCTCCACCTCATCCTCGGTCTACCCCTCCCTCTCCCTCCCTCCACCTCACCTACATACACCCTCCTAGTCAGTCTTTCATTCTCCATTCTCTCCACATGTCCAAACCACCTCAGTGTATTTCTCCTAATTTTCTCAACCACATCCACATCTACCCCACAACGTTCCTTCACTTCTTCATTCGTCAACCTGTCCCTCCATGTCACTCCACATGCTCCTCTCAAGTAACTCATTTCCACTGCTCTCACTCTTGACTTGTTCCCCTCTTGCAAGGTCCACGCCTTGCTTCCATACGTCAGGGTAGGGATCACAATACTATCATGCAGTGACTTCTTAACTTCCATACTCACCTCCCTATTTCTCATCACTGCTTTCAGTGTACCAACAACCTTCCTTCCCTGCTGTACCCTTTCACGTACTTCATCCCCCAAACTTCCATCCTTACTCATCACACTACCCAAGTACTTGAATGCACTCACATTCTCCATATCCTCACCATCCAACCTCACTGCACACTCTGTGACTTCATTCCTCTCAAACACCATAACTTTACTTTTGTTTACATTAACTTTCAGCTTCCTCCTCCTATACACTGTCCCAAATTCATTCACCAAACCTTGCAACTCCCATTCATCTTCACTCAACAATACTGTATCATCAGCAAACAGCAACACCAGAAGCTTCCAAATCTCACCCTCAGAAAGTGATGCAAGTACTAATCCAAGTGTTGTATTGGGTTTGACTGTGCGAGTCATTGTCTGTGTCATTGGTAGAACAGATGGATTGGACATTTTACTTTCCCCTGTATAGGACAGTTCTTTGGTGAATGCAGGACGATCAAGTGTGTCTTTGTGCTGTGTACTGATGTAGAGCATTAGCTTCACTGCCGTCATGTATTTCATATGTTTTACTACAGAAACAGTATTTATATGCGACAATTTTATTATATGACCAGTTTGTAATGTTTGTGGTTAATATACCGTTATATTGCTACTGTTATTTAAGACATGGAAAACACAGCTACATAATGCATTCATCAGTGCAAGTTATCAGCTGTTGGTGGAGCATTATTATATATGTTTATCCCTCCTCAACAATGCCTCCATGCAGCTGTTATTTGATGTGTATTGTGACTATAATTTGCTCTGTATGTAAAGTTGTTTTGTGTTCCCATCATATTGCCATTTATTCATTTAAATAAGGTAGAGTTATGAGAAACAGTGGTAGTTGAATTAATTGGCTCTGAAATAATGATTACCTTTAAAAAATGCATGCTTGAGGCTGCAGTTCAAACACTGGCTAGCCAACCAACAGCAACTAACATGTGAGTGTTGCAGAGTTAGGTGGTTGTATATTTGCCATCATCCACAGTTTCATTATAAAAGTCAAATCACAGAGAGTACTGTCATGAATATAATTGTTATCCTCAACTAACTATTTACAAAACCATAAGATCTACTCCCACAGTCAAAATAAGGGCTTTTTCCAGTAACCACATTTCCTCACCATGTTTTTCATCATGTTTTTCAGCCTTTCATTTACTGTATTCAGTTTATTGCGGCTTATCCTGATTCTAATACGTAGGAGGTAAAATGTTGGGTAATAATACTGTGATGGAACTAGACATAAATCCCTCTCCCCCATGCCTCAGACACACCACCATCATCCCAGACACATCATGCAACCCTGTCATGGTGAGTTCATTTGTTTTTTCTCCTAAAATTGTTCATTAATGCCCCTGATATTGCCTTACCTTTATTTTATGTAGCCTAAACTTAATGAAAAACAAGGTGTATGCAAGTGTCAGCATTGTGGTGTAGGGAATGGCTGTGTTAATGGGCTTAAAAGTGGCACTCAGTTGAATATTGCAGTGAGTCAGCCACTTTGATAGAATGAACATTTTGTCTGTACGTTCATTCATTCGTTCATTTTTGAAGACTCCAACATGTCTTTGGAGTTTCTTTTTCATGGATGGTGATTGCAACCACTTAGAAGTCGATAAGGTTCATATCCTGTGCTGGAACCTGATATTTCTCTACTCAGAATGTTTAAAACTCCAAGATGCTTGAGACCATTGAACATTTGGGGTTCTGACCTAAACCATTCTGGGGGGACCTACCCCTCACCAGATCCTCTCTTATAGTTAGTAGCCTTCCCTCTTTCTTCACAGCCACTTGTTTACTGGTATCTGAGAATTTAAGGAAATCACCAAGAAGCATTACCAGGTGCTGTAAGAATAAGCACATCAGAGTTATTTGTTTATTCACTATCAAGGGTGTGACAATATACTTCCATTGGCACATTTTCGTATGGTATGAATATTCTAGGTCACTTAACCCTTTGGGCCCAAGGATGTCTTTCATATTATTCTTGCCATTTCCTGTCTATTTTATTCAGCTTAGGACAGTATTATCGGACTGAAGGGGTTAGTTATAGCCTTAGAAACTCCATCAGTATAACAGACCTTTTCCTAAGTTAAATATAATTCCAGTTAACAGCAAGAATAAACTAATAATGTCATCCAGATTCAAAATGTTATTACATACTTGTTTCCATGGCTACCTAATGTATGCACGAGTGGACGGTATTGTTCATGGCGCTAAAACACAAAACCTAACCCATACAATCCAATGACATGTTTTTCATATTATTCTTGTTACTGTATCTCCAAACTGTGTAATTCAACTTAGGATGGACCTCAACCACATCAGCAAGAGAATTCTCCCTTAAGAAAAAAACCTGGAGGCAGCAAGAACTAAACAGAATATATCATCAGGTTCAGAAGGTTAAAAATTGTATATTGGTAACAGAAACAAGAGATAAATATGTAAAGGATGTGGAGAATAGAGGAGCTCAAGGAAGAAATGCAAATGTTGTCATGAAGGCCATGATACGAAAAAGGTCTTAGCATGTAGGCTGCACGAGAACTGCCTGAAGGTGTGACAGTGATCTCATTAACCTGTGGACCGCAGCAGGGGGTGCAAAATAGGCTCTGGTGTGGCGATATGGCCAATTTAGTGACCGCTGGAAAATGACTTCAAATATACATTGTTGTCTTGGAAACTACGACACACCTACACATGAAATATTTCTGCTCAACTCAACTTGTGGTTGGAAACTTTCCCAGATGGTAAGAAATGAGCAACTACATGAGTGGGCCTTAGTCCTATCAAGGCCTGAGTGAGTTGCCAATTGGTTTAACAAGCCAAAATTTTTTTTTTTCTTAATGCATGGAAGGAACCAACGGCCAGGAGCCTCGAAACTGTTCCTGCCAAATTCAAGATCTGTTTATTTCGAGAGCATGATGTGCTGTGTTTGATAATTTATTTCATTTTCTCTCTCTTCCCTTAGTCGCCATCAGCCTTAACGAATCAGGAAGTTCATGAATTTCAATAAGAGTATCTACTGGGGTTGTGAAATAGAAGTAATGGATAGCTTTGTACACTAAACTCTCAATTATCCATTGTCACAGTATCCAGCCCAACGCAATATCCAGTGCTGAAACGGGAAGCAACCAGCAGTCCTATGCAATATCCAGGGGCGAGGCATATCATTTGACTCAGATGCAGTAGTCAACCGACGCCCAGGAAAACCTCACAATGTGCCAGCCAATCAGAATGCATTGTGGGAGCGGCTCACCCAGCGCGCCGAGCCTAATGTCACTCTCTCATTCTCTCCCATGGATTCTGTACAGTGAAGATGTATCTTGTGACCATGCGGTGGCAAAACCCTAGTGCTGTGACTTACTCTGTGGCCTCCCGTGCAACGCTCATTGATGTTGCAAAGCTTGTGGCCTCGTAGTGCTTAATGTCCTGGTGCATTACTTTGATTTGAAATTACTGTTCACTTAATTACTGCCACTAGACTGCATAGGATTTAGTGCACTGTACTGTACTGCATGGTGTACAACTCTGCCCTCCACTGATGCCAACACTAGATGAGTAAAGTAAAAGTCCTTTAATCCGGAATGCAGTAGCCCACAGACCTTCCGGATTATCAGATTTTCCAGACTATTAGACGAAAATGTTCAAAACACACCCCAAAAAATGAAGTACACTACGGACAGCCAGCTGGGTGAACATCCGGGACCTCCTGAATGTCGGCGTGGGTGCGGAATTGGATAGTTCGGAACACCGCTTTCGGCTATTTTTTGATATTTTTCAATCTTTTCCCAATTTTTTACCCAAAAAAGCTTAAAATGACCCTGGGCTGAAAATTCCATACCATTGGGTTTTCCAAATCATCAGATGCTGGATTATCGGAAGTTCACTGTACATAGTACACTTTGTACTGTATTACTGTAGTGTACCAATACTGTATTGTATTTTATCCTTAATTTTCCTCTTTTACTCACGGGAAAGTTTTTAGGATACAGGGTCAAGATGGATAGTAATACATAATCTGGCTCAGTGCTGGATGGTGGGCCAAGGGAGGGGTACTATGCAATATCCAATGTAGGGGTTGGCTGAATTATGCCAGATGATTGAGAGTTCACTGTATCACATAAAAACTGCATGATGCTGCTACCACAAGTTATTTTATGGTAAATATGTTAAAAATCCTGCTCATATGAGGTAAGCCACACACCATGGGCTAATGTTTGGGAGTGAGACTTGACCACGAATGTGAAATCAAGGCTGAGAGCAGTGAAATGGGGCTGTGAAGGAATGTGCATGGGCTGGGTAGAGTGGACAGGATAACAATCAGAGCTTCATGAAAAATGTAGAGTAAGGAAGTTTACTAATCAAAGAGTAAAAGAAAGTTTGCCTAGATGGTGTGGTCACAGAATGAATGGATATAAATTTGGTGCTGAAAATGGCATATGTGACAGAGTTTGAAGGTAGGAGTTGTGGTAAACCAAGAGAAGATGGTGAATACAGTAAATGATGGTGTGAAGAGGTGTGGACACTAAGGAATTTACAAAAGGATAAAAAAAAATAAAGATACATAACTATGTATGAAACAAGCACATGGAAGGGGTTTGGCATCCCTTTTTTAAACTCATTAGTCACTGGAGTAACAGGCCCGTGTGAAGTCCAGCTATTGTACAATGTTAAGAAAAATACAAAAAGATATTTGGAGATGATTTTTGCAAAAATAAGTAGAGCAAGGCTTTTGAAAGTCAGAAGGATGTGAGAATGGCTTACTTGGCTCATTTCAATGAGCATACTATATGATACCTGTTAATATATATATATATATATATATATATATATATATATATATATATATGAATTTTTGAACATATGGATATTTCTGTCTTACTAAAGTAATGAATGAATAGATGTTGGGGGTACCACAGCCTTGTATAAATAAGGAATTATGTAACTAGGAAGTTATGGTAAAGCCTTCTGAAAAGTTGAATCATTACTCACATCTGAAAGGCAAGAAATATAACTTAAAAAATTGATGTCTATTAAAAAGAAAAAAAGAAAAAAAAAGAAAGCCAAAAAGGACAGCAACTTTCCAAAATTAGCAATGTTCATACAGTATATATCTTTATATCTATCATAAAGACCTAAATAAAGGATTCAGACAGATGTAAAAACCAGGGAAAGGGAAGACAGAAATATTGAGATCTGTGCCAAATTGGATAAGCAGCCTCCATTTTATCTTAAAGTGCTGAGAGGAAGTCATAGACAAGATGGTGAACGTAAGAGTCAGTAATTCAAAGCTCAAAACACAGCCTAATAACCACTGTTTGGAAAAGACAAATGAGAGAACACTCTGAAGAAACCTGGGACAAAGACTGTGCACAATATCATACTCTCTCTCTCTCTCTATATATATATATATCTATATACCACAGAAGCAGGTTTTAGAATAAAACCTATCATTTACTGACTCAACAGTATCCAGTGACTACAAAGCTATATATATACAGTATATTAATGCCATGCCTACATTAGCCTCCTTTCTCTCCTTTTGGCTCCAGCTGAAAAGAAAGTCATATCAGTATTAAAAGGCAACATCAGCCAGCCACTTAAAATATCTTTGGTGTGAAAGTCTTCTTCAAAAGAATCCCTGAACTGGGAGTAAAGACTCCTATGCACAACTCTTGCATCTACTGTCTCCAGTGACATGTCTTTTTCCAAAAGTTTCTCTACATATTCCAGGATCAAACATGAAGGATGAATTTTCTAGTGTTATTAGAAGATACCAACAGCCTTCTAGCAGAATGTAAGTAAAGGAATTTTAGGATCAATTATCAGAGCCCTAAAGACCAAGCAGCTCCTCACACATTCCTTTTACTCTCCAGCAACCAAAGGTTTGTTCTTCATGCACAGATTATTGCACTGTGGGAGCTGAATAGCACCCTCGCAGGTCTAAAACTCTAAATAGTTAAAAGGGCTATAATATGGGGCCAAGCCTAAAGCATTAATACAATACCTCCACTCATTCAGACACCAGCTTCATTTCAAGATAGCCGTTTGGTGGCTAGAAAATAATTACAGATCTGATATCACTGGGAAGTGCCCTTAAGCTTATCATCTGGAATCCTAACATACACTTCATCTTGCAGCTTAGATGCATTAGATCTCACCAGAAGAGGGATTACAAACCAATCAGAGGGAATCTTGCACCAACCTAGTGAGATGTCAGTGGGGATGTGTGTAAGAAACATCATCTATGTTCAGATCTAGGTCCTTATACAGGCATCAGTCACAGTGTGCTGGTGTCTATCAGCATCACATGAGGTTAGGTCAGGAAGTCCTCCCTACTGTATTTCGCATGACTGGATAATTCATTTATCCTGTGCTGAGATAGGCCCAATAGGACACAAGAGTGTCACTGTGCAAAGAGTAATGGCACTCAACTGTAGAGTCATCCTAGTCAGATTTGGGTCAAGTCAGAGACAGTTGCATCTTGCCCTACATCTGCCACATTTATTTCACGTGATGGAAGAGAAATGTGGCCAAAGGTAATTGTGGTTTATTGCACATGCAGTGCCACTCAGGTATGAGTGAGGCTGGTCACTCTCATCTAAAATGTCAGGACCAACTTGCCTAGCCCCAGGTTCCTATGCTTCTCATGGGGCAACATAACATTGGGTGATGGATGGATGGAAAGACAATGAAGTTTTCAACCAGCAGTGTCTAACCCACCCCAACTAAACAAATTAATCATCAAACAAAAGAAAAGGGGAACCAAAGAGAAGAAAGCAAACTACGAAGAACACAGAAAGAAGGATGTAGCAACCATCTTATCCTAACACCCTTTTAAACTCCTAAAACACAGGTTATGAAGGACATCCACATGGATTACAGTGTGAAGCATAATAGCCTAAAGGAATGGAGGTCTGCATCCACAACAGAACATAGTAAAGTCAAAACATAACAAGACAAACAATGCTGGGCAGTTGGGGTATACAGGTTGCTGACAGAGAATAGCACTGGAGACAACAGATGTGAATGCTTTGCATAAATCTTGAATATGAGGAAGATGTTACAGGCAGGGAAGTTCATACCAGTTATTTTAAGTCTGGTAAATGCTGTCTTGCAGTATCACTGGGATTATTTTTGACCACAGCGACTGGGAGATAAAGCTTAATCAAGGCACACTACTGATACTGTTATAACTTTGCCAACACTAAATCCTGAGGGGCTATTTGTTATGTATTTATGGACTGTTCATATATATATATATATATATATATATATATATATATATATATATATATATATATATATATATATATATATATATATATATATATATATATATATATATATAAATATATATATATATATATATATATATATATATATATATATATATATATATATATATATATATATATATATATATATATATATATATATCATACTGTATACAATATAATACGAATCTTCCCAAATTGAAAATGAATATTCATTATGAGAAAACTAACAACATTAGGGCAATTATCTATTTTAATAGATATGTTACTCCTCACTAGATTCCAGTGACCATCTCCTTTCTCTACTTTCACACCAATAAGAAACACAGCTCATGAACTAAGCCCTCACAGCAGTGCCTCTCACACCACAACACACCTCATATAGCTCACTCTAACAACACTGACAAACTCTCAACATAACCTCATAAAAATCTCAGGCAGCACCTGGCTGGCGCTGCCAGCTTCCTTCAGTTCACCGAACTTACATCTGGACAACTCTGAGGCCACAACAATGAATAATGACTGAAATTTTTATTTTCAAGCTGATGTATAAAGTGTCAGGACTGAATGAGCTTTTGTTGTGGCTTTGCATGAATAACTGTAATATTCTACTTCCCTTCTTGTATATGGAAGCAAATCATACTGAACCTTCCAGTTGTACAGTAATCTCTCAATTATCCGTCATTGCAATATCCGGCCTAACACAATATCCGGTGCTTTTTGCTCGGCTCTATTAAAACAATATCTGGTGAAATAAGGCAATATCTGGCTCAGAAAAGGGAAGCAATTGGCGGTACTATGCATGTTCTAGCGGTGAGGTGTATCATCCAGTTCAGACACAGGACCCAATCAGCAGGCAGGCAGACCCAACCGTATGCCAGTCAATCATACTGCATTGTGGGAGTGGCCCACCTGGTGTGCCAAGCCAACCATGGCTCTCTCAGTCTCTCCCATGGATGCCATACAAGAGGACGTATCTGTGAGCTTTGCTCTTGTGACCCACGTGGTGGCTGAACCCTAGTGTGTGACTTAGTCTGTGGCCTCCCATGCCTCACTCCTTGCTGCAGTGCTGTGACTAACCTTGTGGCCCCTCAGTGCTCTGTATCGTAGTGCTGCGAGTCCTGTACAATCAGGACATATCTGTGCATCTCTACCCTCCATCGATGCCAACACAAGGTGAATACAGTATGATTAGATTAGATTATGTACTGTATTACTGTACTGTGTGTACTGTATCAATACTGTATTGTATTTTATGCTTCATTTTAATCTTTTACTCATGGGTAATATTGTAGGAAAGCTTTTAGGATAGAGGGTTGAGATGGATAGTGACACACTATCTGGCTTGATGCTGACTGGATAACCAGTTGGGGGAACCTACGCAATATCTGACTTTCTGCAAAATCCAGCCTGGGGGTTGTCTGAATTATGCTGGATACTTGAGAGTTTACTGTATCTGACATCCCATAAAGAAATGTCAGTGTGGTCAGATCAAGCAAACAAGCTTTCTAGGTGATGGGCTCAGTAGTACTAAATCCATTGCAAACTCTACTGCATTGTCAGAATTTGGTGGCACACCATTCTGTAATTATAAATTTGGGAGTTTCTGTATACATTATTTTGATGTTTGAATCTTAATGTTGTTAGTCTTCACAATGAATATTTAAAATCAGGAAGATCATTTGTAATTGGTAGCATATAATCTCTGCATCTCATGTTAATAATCATTAACCACTCCTGGTGGTGAAGCAAGAAGCAAGCCTAGTTACACTTACATGTACTGTATCTTTGTATTTACATATTTCAATAGATAAATATATTTATAAATTAGTTTTTGTATCATATGTCTTTAACTGCCATATGAAATAAAGCTTAACATGGTACAGTACTATGTAACATTGTACAGAACTATATACTATATATATTATATATATCTCTATATATAAACTAAGTATTATGCTAGTGATCAAATTTAATCACTAAACTTAATACATATTAGTTATGAGATATGTGAATTCTACAACACATGATCTCATAGGTAATAAATTCAAGTACTTCCTCCTGAAACTACCTGAATGCAAAAACATGTAAGCTGCTGCTACAGTACTTTGAGTCCTGCTTTATACAACACTGAGAAATGTGGCTCACGGCCCGCACAGACACAGGACATTTTTTTCAATATACATACTGTTCCAGCATTTAGATATCTTTACAAGGACTGGTTGTCTATTCTCGGATGGAAGTACTTGCAGCTGATTACCTTAGAGGGCAAAGGTATGTGCAAGCGCCCACATTCTGATGGTTACTCATGGAACAGTTGCAAGCAGCTGATGTAGTGAATTTACACTCCACACTGTACAGTGCATTCAACAGTGTGTTAGATGGCTGAAAAAAACCTTCCCATCTTTGGCTTTACAAATGACTAAGAAACTGGGGGTTTGCATACACCTTTACAATCTCTGCATCAGACTATACAGATACACTGAAGGATGGCACTACCTTTCCCAGCAGCAGCTCTAAGTCCTACCTAGTGTCTGTTTGTGTTACTGTCTTTGAAGCTCACAGGTACTGGCCCTCCCCATCATGGATGTCTTCCTATATATCACAATTATTATCTTTAAAAATGTGGTTTTGTTAATTGGGGGATCCAGATTGTAATGTATGGAAGTGAAGCTTGGACCCTATTGGAAGGACTCAAGAGTGAGAGAATTGGAAATGAGTTACCTGAGAAGAGTATGTGAAGTTACATGGAAAGATAGACAGACAAATGAGAAAATGAGAGAGTGCTGTGCAGTTGATGTGGATTTACTTGAATGCATTAGGAGAAATACTCTGAGATGATTTGGCCATGTAGAGAAGATTAGAAAATAAGAGTCTTGACACTGAGGTGGTTTGGCCATGTGGAGAGGATGGAGAGCAAGAGACTGATGAGGAGAGTGTAGGCCAAGGATGAGATGGAGGGATGAAGTGGAGAGATATATGAAAGAGGGGGGTGTGAGCTGGGAGCAGGGCAATGAAATGGCAGGGGACAGGGCGACATGGAGGCGATTTATTTGTGGCCACCCCTTATGGGATTAAGGCATCTGGCAATTAACAGATAGATAGACAGACTGTTGGACTGTGTGTGAGTGAGGCGGAGAGGGGGAGGAAGAGACCGAGGATGAGATGGAGGGATAGGATGGAGGGCTACATGAGACATGGGGATGTGAGTTGGAGAAAGGGCAGCCATATGGCAGAGAACAGAGTATCATGTAGGCATTAATTTGTGGTGGCCCCCCTTATGGAATTAAGGCATCCAGTGATTGATAGACAGAATTGGGGCAGGTGGTAAATTGGCTTTGTAGGCAGCAGTGGAACTTAGCCAGGCATTATTTTTAATGTTCTGTGGAATGAACTGCAAGCTGAAGCTGTCCTTTCCCCATAGTTCACTCTTTTACTTTAGGGAGGCACAGAAGGAGCTCAGGGATGTTTATATAACCAAACAGTGGAGCTGCTTGGTTATGTCAGTGCCACCGTGTGAAGGCATCCCCCTCCACCACCTTGCTGGCATAAGAACATGAAACGGATGAGGAGGCAGATGCGAGTGCTGTGGGTGATGGGCGGATGATGATGGGTTCAATCCTGTTCTGCTGTCACTTCCTTGATCATATTCACAATCTCGTCCCGGTGCATGAAGTAGTAGCTCGGTAACTTCCCACGCTGTCACACACACACAGAAAGAAAAGAGAAATCCATTAAAAAAGTGTACAGCATAGTATATTGAGGCAACGTAATGCCAGCAATGAGATGTGTATATTTCATTATATTAAACAGCATTATACTAGTGCTGAGTACACTATGTAGACCAAGTGACACAGGCAGCATGCTGAATGATTTATGTTCAGCGTGTGAGTGGAGGCTAAAACACGGATATAAACATTCATACATACACACATTAAGAATAATATTAAATGAACAATTCTACTAATAATCCTACTTATTCTACTGCCACTGCTACTATTACGACTACTGCCACTATCACTACTGCTAATCACCATCATGGTCACTCACTACATTGTTTTCTATCAAGCACTACTTGCCACATCAAAAGCACTAAGACCCAAGGAACATGAAGCAACACCTTATTCTCTTTACATATGCAAATACGTAACATAAATACACAAATCATCCTAACCCCTCTCCCATTAATACACTGGGTAATATCCAAGGAGGTTAAGATGCAGACACAGAAGTAAAAAAACATAAAGGTGGAACTATCAACAAAGTGCATTATTAAACAGATCATACCTCCATTTATTTATCATTTAAGTCTTTGAAATTAATGGTTAAATAAGAAATAACTGGCCATAAATGCATCAATATAACTACTGTGCTTCATACTGCTTTACTGAACAGCTGACTATATAAACAGGTGCCTTTGTGACCAGATAATGAACACACGACTTACCTGAGTTGTGCTCTCAAGGTGCTGAGTTCTAAGTCATGGCAGGTCAAGTTAGAATTGTTACAGCTAAGTCAGGTCAGGGTCACAGGTCACAGGTAACAATTATAGAATAACTGGCAGTACCTGTGCTATTATTACAGGTGAATCCAGGTCACTGTCTACAAAATCCTATTACTGTACTATCCTATATAATTTCACGTCAGCTGCAGGTCATAGCCACTCACACAGTCACTGCACGCCAGGTTTAGATCATTACAGGTTGTTTTACGCCTCCATGAAGAAAGATATTATTCCCCCATGCAAGGATGGTTATTGGGAGAGGCTTGTGCTGCCAGCGCTGATGGGACAGATAATTGTAGTGAATTATGTCTACTTTCAGATAAATCTCCGTCAGTTTGGGGGAGATGTCTGATGAAAGGGTTAGGTCCAATGATATATTTTTTCCAGATTAATTTATTATCTCCAGACAATTTTATTCAGTTTAAGAAAAGCCTCACACATTGAAGGGATTAATGAAGACTATTATTATCTTTCCCCTTCATCTTAACAAAACAAAACAAAACAAAAAATTGCAGCACAAAAAAACGGTCTGAAGGCAGCAAAGAATAAACTATTAAAAAAAGATGTCACATGATTTAATGGGTCTTGTTAAATCCCAGTCTGTACAGCCAAGCAGACCAGTCAATCACAGGTAAGCAACTACTTTTATGAGGCCAACCTACAGTGCATACACCACGCAGAGAATTGGCTGTCCTATGTGGTAGACGGCACCTTGTTAGGGTCAAACCACGGTCACAGTGAAGTATGGGGAAACAAGAGGAAGTTCAGCTCCAGGGTGGACGCTGCAGCTCCCTCATTCAGAGTGCACTGTGCCACCACGCGTAGGTTCCTCATCAGTACTAAATTCAATGGGCAAAATAATATCAGGTCATTTCAGTCCATGCCAGGTCGAGTCAGGTCAGGGTATGATTGGTCAAACTGGTATGGTAGCCTACTGTATAGGGAAGGGCAGGTCAGGTCATCTCACCCTCCACTCCTCTCTTGCCCCTTTGATTCCCTCTGTCCTCATTTTTTTTTTTTCATTATTAATTCTCCATATTTTCTCCCTCCCCTTCCCCTTCTTCTTCCATCTTTCCTCCTCCTCCCTCTCTGTGTGCATTTTCCCAACTGTTTCTTCCCTCCTATCTCTTCCTCCTCCTTCATTTTTTCTCTTCTCCTCTCCTAATTCTTGTCCTTTGTCATATCCTCTTTCTCCTTCTTTCCTCTTCTTTCTTCTCTTTCCTCTCCTCCTCCTCCTCCTCCTCCTGGTTCTTCCATCTCTCTCCTCCTCCTCCTCCTCTTCCCTTCAGTTCTTTGCTTTCACTCCTGTTTCCTCTCTTCTTCCTTCCCCATCTGGACTTCGATAGATGGAGTGTGGGGGTCGAGAGGGGTAGAGGGAGGGGTGGAGGGGGGACGGGAGGTGGTTGGAGGTAGAGAAGGAAGTTTGGCTGGAGGAGGAGAGGAGGGAAGAGGGAAAGAAGGAGGAGGAAGAGTGGAGGGCGAGGAGAGTTTTTTCCGCTTGGGAGGATGAAGAGAGTTGGAGGAAGGAGCCTGGGAGGAGGAGGTGGGTGAGGGAGGAGGAGTGGTGGGAGGGACCTTTTTGGTGGTGGAGGGAACTGGGCTCTGTGGAGGAGGAGGAGTGGAGGAGGAAGGAGGGGAGGAAGAAGGCAGGTCAGTGGTGGAAAGGAGGTCAGCAGCGGGAGAGGGAGGGATCGAGGAGGGAGGAGAGGCGGAGGTAGGGGGAGGGGGAGAGGAGGTTGAGGGAGGAAGATCGGAGGCGGAGGGAGGAGGTAGAGCAGTGGAGGTGGAGGGAGGGGGAGTGGAAGGTGGAGGGAGATCAGTGGAAGAGGGAGGAGGGGTAGGGTGAGAGGCGGTTTGGTCTGACGGGTCCAAGTGAGGTGGGTCGGGCAGGGGAGGCAGGGGGGTGAGTGGCGCGTGTCTGAGGTCTTGTTGCATCTTCCTCACTGACTCAGGATGGATGAAGCCGGAGGATGGGGTACGGCCGCCCTGCAGGGGTGGGGGGGAGGGGGGAGAGGGGTGGTGGTAAGGGGGCAGTGAGGGTGAACACATCAACACAGCACACACGTGGTTACTGCAAAAATATACACAGCTAATGTGACTGTGGCAGGAATGTAAAGCCTGTGTGTAGTATGTTTTATGTACAGAGCTGCTGTGTTTGTTGCAGCAAGAATGTACAAAGCAAATGAGAACATGTTGCACGTGTACAGAACTACTTTGAACATAATTACACAAATGGACAGAACACATGTTTCGTGTGAAGGAACGCCAATCAGAAGGGCTTATAACTGTCGTGGATGAAGTGATGACATTCTATAACACACAGAACATAATTTAACTAATGTACACAATTTATACACTTTAAATCAGCATTCAAAATCGTACTCAACCCCACACGTGCCACACAAACACACACGCACGTCAAGTGATTGTTTATATACATCAAATGTTTACATATTTACATTTAAAATTCAAACCCAGTCCATCTCAGTGCACAGGAGGTGGACCAAACACAAAGGGAATATTGCGTCCACCACAAAAACAAATAAAAAAAAAAAAATGATAAACAATAGAAGAAAGAATGAAAAAAGTATATTCCTCTGCCAAAAGCTCCGGGATGTGAACTATCAATATTATTCTCGTTCGTTATTTTGAAAGATCCGTAGCACCTCTTCCCTTTTAATTTATTTTGCCTCTATCACATTAATATTCTCTGGTGTGCAATAAATGGAAGCTAGGTTGATAAAAATGGGCAATCCGCATTATAAATCAAGAAGGTGTTCCAATATAGAGCATTTATCTTCCCCAATAAGTCGTCACGCAAATACGGATACTATCTAACAAACTTTTAAGGACAGCAATAGAACTTCAAGAGGCATTTTTTTTGTAAGTGACTGAGCTGAGCGGAAAAAAACTTCAAGCCAAAAAAAAATGTCTGAAAAAAATTAATTCAGAAGAAACGTTAGAAAAAAGGGAACGTCAGAGCCAAAAAAAGGAACGTCAGAGCAAAAAAAGGAACGTCAGAGCCAAAAAAAGGAACGTCAGAGCAAAAAAAAAAGGGCATCAATTTTCTCACTTAAAGGCCGATTTGCTCTACTGGTATTAAAGATAAAATATTTCGGTGTATCAACTAAGAGAGAGAGAGAGAGAGAGAGAGAGAGAGAGAGGGAGAGAGAGAGCTTACCAGGTCTTTCACGGCTCTCTTTGCACCAGCTTGCACCAACACCTTCGCCACCTGATCCACCCCTTCCACCGCCATCGCGTAGTGAAGAGGCGTCCGACCCAGCTGTGGAGGAGAAAGAGCAGGTGTACACGTGTATGGTGGTGGAGAGGGAGGCCTTCACGTGGTGGTGGTTGTATATATATATTGTATATATATATCAGTATATATTACGTTTACAGACTTACGTTATCGCCCAGACTAAGTAGCATCGGGTACTGCGTCGCGAGGAAGTGCATGATGTCAGTCTCTTCGCACAGTGTGGCCAGGTGCAGGGAGGTGCGGCCACACCTGTCCCTCGCCCTGGCCATGTCCTCGTTGTCTGCGATGTACTGGACGTGAGGCAGCGACCCCACCCGTACCGCCTTGTGTAGCCAGTCACGCTTGTCCTGCGGGGGAAAGAAGTGTTAGGTTTGGGCAGGGCCGGGCCGGGCAGGGCAGGGCAGGGCAGGGTAGGGCAGGGCAGGGTAGGGTACGATATGGTACGATAGGGTAGGGTACGGTAGGGTAGGGTAGGGTAGCTGAGGTTTGGTTAGGGAAAGGGAGGGGAGGGACGGTAGGTTGTTAGATTCGGTTAGGTAGGACTGGGTTGAGTAGGGTTGCGTTGGAGTGGGTAGGGTAGGGTAGGGCAGGGCAGGGTAAGGTAGGGTAGGACTGGATAGGTTAAGTTAGGTTAGGTTAGACTGTTGGGAAAGAAAAATAAGAAAAAATGGGTTAATTTGGGTGCATACTCTTAAATTGGGTACATCAGCGACTCTCTTCCCCATCGGCTCACAACACTATTATTCATTACCGTATTGCGTGTGTATGTGGCTGCAAAGACGTGGAAGTTGCTTGGTGCGTGCGTGCGTGTGTGTGTGTGTGTGTGTGTGTGTGTGTGTGTGTGTGTGTGTGTGTGTGTGTGTGTGTGTGTGTTTTGGTCTCAGCCTTCAGGATAGTGCGGCCCTCAGCATCCATCAACAGATAGATAGACAGACAGACAGATGGACAGACAGACAGATAGAATGATAGACAGATACATAGATAGACATAGATAGCTAAACACACATAAAGGAAGACAGGAACACACAACACATGGGTCTGCATTCCCCTCCAATAAGTAAGCTCCCTAACACCTTCTCCCATGCGATTTATTTCCTTCATTACACCTTGCCATGCTCTTCTGCGTTACTTAAGTCACCCTAACATCACCATACTCTGCATAGGTAACGTGCAAAACGATATCAGCCAGCCGTATCCTAAAATAAACAGGTAAGGAAGAGGTGTTAGGGAGCTTGCGGACGAGAATAGGGGTCTTGGCGCTAACCTCGAAGTTGCTCGCGTCTGACAGGAAGTAGACCACCTTTGGATGTGCGTTTTCCTGTGCCACCTCCAGGATGCTCCGTCCCTCCGCGTCTTCCACCTCCAGTAGGTCGTAGCCGTCTATCAGCAGCCTCTGTAGCTCCTTCAAGTCGCCTACAGACAGACAGACACCCGTCAAAACGCAAACCATAAGCAACACATCCAGGAGTGTTAAATATACGCGTCTCAACTTTGGCGTAAAATTGCCATCCCTCCTTCTACCTTGGCGTAAAATTGCCGTCTCTCCATCTAGATTACTGAGTTATACTGATTAACACCAGAATATGATGCTAGTCACGAAGAAGTGCTACAGAAAGGAGGCAGAGTCACAGTATTGTCTTTATTTGCCACTGAGCGACGTGAAATAAGCTGAAAAAGGACGAAAATTTGGCCCAAGTCAAAGTGAAAGAAGTGTAGTGTCAATTCTGCATTATTTTATACCTCTCAAAACCTTTCATATATTTTACAGTCTGTTTTTGCCTCTCTCTCTCTCTCTCTCTCTCTCTCTCTCTCTCTCTCTCCCTATACTCCTTCCTCACCCTTCCATCTCCTTTTCCTATACACTACCTTTCCTTCACTCCCTCACCAGCCTACCCTAACTCTCCCCTTCCCCTCTCACGCCTTCCCATACACCTCCCTAAGCTTTCCCTCCTTCCTTCCCTCCCTCCCTCCCTTACCTCTCTCCGCCAGGCCCAGCACCCACTGATCAATGGCCGTAACGTTGTCCTTGAGGCCACTCTCGAGGGCCACATCCCTGGGAGTCCTGTACATGTGGTCGCGATCAGCAAGAGAACACCCAGACGCGGAGATCAGCAATTGCAAGGCGGGGCTCTGCAATGAGACTCAGAGTTATCAGGCAACTTGACAAATTCTCACTCTATCTTCACACTTCTCACTCTAATATCTTCACACACCCTGACAACTTCTCACTCTGATATCTCCACACCCTGACAACTTCTCACTCTAATATCTTCACACCCTGACAACTTCTCACTCTAATATCTTCACACCCTGACAACTTCTCACTCTGATATCTTCACACACCCTGACAACTTCTCACTCTAATATCTTCACACACCCTGACAACTTCTCACTCTAATATCTTCACACCCTGACAACTTCTCACTCTGATATCTTCACACCCTGACAACTTCTCACTCTGATATCTTCACACCCTGACAACTTCTCACTCTAATATCTTCACACCCTGACAACTTCTCACTCTATCTTCACACCCTGACAACTCCTCACTCTGATATCTTCACACCCTGACAACATCTCACTCTAATATCTTCACACCCTGACAACTTCTCACTCTATCTTCACACACCCTGACAACTTCTCACTCTAAATACGTATCCACTGAAAGGGCACATATATATATTTTTTTTAAATGTCTCGAAATGACAGTGGGAAGAATAATGATGGAGGATCTCCCAAAATTTTCCACAAGGCAAGTATATGATAAAAACAGATTACTATTGCGTTATCAGAAGCTTCTTTTTCTTTCTTTCTCTTCTTTTGTAAACATGTATCGAATCCAAGGGAGCGTATTTATAAAGTGTCCTGGCAAAGTTTCACTATGACGCCACTGCTAGGAGGCAAAATTATAAAAAATCTTAGCACTTTCTTTCCCGCTAAACATCTCTCCACCGCGTTGCCTCAAATTTTCACCATTACGGTCTATATTTATAAAGGATCTCAACAGGCTTCCACGATCAGTTATTCACTATCGCTGTGAAATGAGCCTCCGATGCAGCGAATTATCTATCTCTATCTATCTACCGCCAGACGCCTTAATCCCGTAAGGGGTGGCCACAAACAAATCGCCTCCACGTCGCCCTGTCCCCCGCCATTTCACTGCCCTGCTCCCAGCTCACACACACACCCCTCTCTCATATACCTCTCCACTCCATCCCTCCAAATCTTTTTTTTTTTTTTTTTTTTTTACAACGATATTCACTCCTATTTCTTGCTGCTTAACCTCAGTCTGTTTGGCTGAGCAGATCCGTCGACCACACGTAAGCGACTGGTTCTGTGGGACCGTCCTACAGGTACAGTGCAGTATATACACCATGTAGGGATCCGGTGCCCCCTGGTGGTAGACACTGCCTTGCCATGGTTTGAGGAGGTGTGGCTCCTGGATGGATGCCGCAGCTGCTTCGCTCCACTCAAGGTATACAACGCCAGCACGTGTAGGTTTCTCGCTAGCGCCTCATTCGTAGCTTGTTATGATGTGTTTGGTGAAGGTATAAACAAGATATATCCACAAATTAGAGTTTACTTGGTTTATGACAATCTTAAATACAAGGAAGATTTGAATATGGTACCTGACATTTCAATATTCAATTCTGTTTGGCCATGTGGACAGAAGGGAATGAGAGACTGACTAGGAGAGTGTATGTGAATGAGCTGGAGCAATCTCATTTAAACATGCAACCTCATTTAAATTTAGCGCCATATGCTTCAAATTTAAACTCCAAGTGCTATGTAAATTCAAATTTTGGCGGGCTTTTACGGAGCGCCTGTGGTTCTGGGGTATCATTAGCCTGCATCCAACATTTCGAACTGCTGACAGCAAGGTAGAGTGAGGCCAAATTTATCCTATTTTCGCTACGTACTTTAGTAATTATTGCTAAAAACTGGGAGGCTTCATTCCACTTTGCAAATGAAGGTTTATGCATACGACTCAAGCTGAGAGAGAGAGAGAGAGAGAGAGAGAGAAAAGAATCGTGACTGCCTACCTGGTGGGGATAGGTAGCGGCGTAGTGGAGGATGCTGTTCCCATGTTTATCCTGTAAAAAGAAAAAAAAAGAAAACTCAGTTAAATTCTTCACAAAACACTGTTGCAGAGGCCAGGCAGGTTGAGTGGTCTGCTACGAAATTCTCAGACTGATAGCGCCAGAGTTTGAATCCTGGCGCGGTCGTCAAGTGCGGCGGAACTCAGGTGTGGATCCACGTGCGAGGTCGGACTGGTAAAAATGAGTTCCCAGAGTAACACCTTGGGGAAGTAACTGGATTTTTGGATGATGCAGTGGCGTCCTCTCTCTCTCTCTCTCTCTCCACATAATGAGCCGGAGATGAGCACCATGGACAAGCGACTCATGGCTCCACGTCCTCCAATCTCTCTCTCTCTCTCTCTCTCTTTCTCTCTCTCTCTCTGATAGTATGTCCTTTCATTTGTTCCCATAACCAGTATTCCCGTCGGTTAAGGAAGCTCCCTAACACCTTTTCCTGAGCGATTTATTTTGCTTATTACTTATCGCTATTCTTTAAAGTGTCTGTAAAAAAAATAATGTTAAAGAAGCCCGGTAACACCACTTCCTAAGCGATTAATTTTGCTCTTTACACCTCGTTATCCTCTTATGTGATCGTTAAATCATTCTAGTATCACCATAATCTTCATAAATCACATACAGAGTTATACTAAGTGGCCGTATCAAAAAATAAATCGCTCAGGAAGAGGTGCTAGGAGCCTTTCTTTAGCGACGAGTGTACGGGTCCATATTTATACACACACACACACACACACACACACACACACACACACACACACACACACACTTCCAGTCTCACATGTATCACTTCTATGCCCAGGTTGGATACACACACACACACACACACACAACTCTGTCCCAAACAATGGTGATGGTACTTTTTTTTTTAACTCCTGATTTGTAGAGTAAGGGTGACCAGCCTCGCCCGCCCCTGAGGCCAGTATTCTCGTCCGGTCAGAAGGCTCCCTAACACCTCTTCCTTAACGATTTATTTTCCAAACGACTCATTAACAAGCTCTGGTTTGCTTCTTAGGTCTTTACAGTATCGACATAGATTGCATGATCGACATCCATCCATCCATCATCCAATCCTACCTTGCCCCATGAGGAGCGTAGGAGCCCGGGTCTAGGCAAGTTGGTCCTGGCATTTAAGATGAGAGTGACCAGCCTCACTCATCCCTAAGTGGCATTAAGTGAGCAATAAACCCCAACCATCCCTTGGATATAAACCTTCACCGGCTCAATCCCATTGGAGCGCCTTAATTACCCACTAAACCACCAGGCGCCAAAATTTGGTTATATGGTTACCACCCAGCGTAGTAAATGGTTTCCTGGTGTACAGGAAACCATTTGGCTTGTCACTCAGTGTAGAGTCACCCACAGGCAGAAGGAAGAGGAAAGAATGAAGGAAAGAAAGACAGAAAAGGAAGGAAGACAGGCATGGGTAGACACCCGAAGCAGCACCACACTGAGTGAGTGGATGGTGAGCGCTCCCATGCATAACACACAAGAATACAGTAACGGAGCAGAATCGGGAATAAATCGGTAAGGAAGGGGAGTTAATGAGTTTCCTATCCATACTAGTTATCACCCCATCAAGTGAGTGGATGGTGCGCCGAAACTACCACACAGGAAAATAATACGTAACTCTAGGTATGAAATAATTAAACTTTCCCTAACAGGTATATTTCCCACACATACAGGTAAATTTTCCATACATACATACAGGTAAATTTTCCATACATACATACAGGTAAATTTTCCATCTAACAACAAAACTCGCAGATATAGAGGAAATAATTTACCTAGAGGTTTCATATTAATAAATCACCATCATCATCATCATCATCATCATTATTATCATCATCATTATCGCCACCATCACCATCATCATCGTTACCATCATCATCATTATTGCCACTAACATCATCATCATCATCATCACCACCACCACCACCGTCGCCTTCACCACCACCACCACCATCATCATCATCACCACCACCACCACCATCATCATCAACATCTTTTCTCACCTAAGGACTGGAAGAGGCAGGATCGGCACAAAAAAAATAAATAAATAAATAATAATAATAATAATAATAATAAGCACCGAAAATCTACACAAATAAAAGAATAAACCACTAAATAAAAGGAAACTCGTGTCTCTTACCCTTGTCTGCGGTGAGGGGACCTGCTCAGCGCCGCCAGTGCTGTCTACGGCTGTCTGCATGGCGATGGTGGACTCCGCTGACCTTTCTGACCCTCCACTGGCGCCGCTCCCCGACCCGGCCGAGCTCTGAAGGGCAGTACGTAGCAGTAATATATGCATGAAATGTATGGACCGATTTGAATATAATGATGCAACTGGACCGATTTAAATATACCGGTGTAACTGGACCGATTTAAATATAACGGTGTAACTGGACCGATTTAAATATAACGGTGTAACTGGACCGATTTAAATATAACGGTGTAACTGGACCGATTTAAATATAACGGTGTAACTGGACCGATTTAAATATAACGGTGTAACTGGACCGATTTAAATATAACGGTGTAACTGGACCATTTTTAAATGCAAGTGGACCAATTTAAGTATAACGATGTAACTGGACCGATTTAAATATAACGGTGTAACTGGACCGATTTAAAAATGCAACTGGACCAATTTAAATATAACGAAGTAACTGGACCAATTTAAATGTAACGAAGTAACTGGACCGATTTAAATATAACGATGTAACTGGACCGATTTTGATATACCGATTTAAATAGCACTGAAGAAAAAGTTACGGTAAAATAAATCGCTAGGGAGACGATGTTACACAGCCGTATATGATAACCTAAAATACGGCAGTGCTTCCGAACTGGACGTGAATGTTCAAAAACTAACTTACGATCAATTTCATGTCGTAACTGCGATTTGTGTTCGAGGGAAGGACGAAATGCCGAATCCTTCATGCAGCTTAGGGGAAAATACTTATCCTACGCATTTTCTTTTCCAGGAATGGCGTGGAAATAAGTGTATAATTTTCCCATATCTCTAGTTCTCCCTCGAAAATCAAATCAAAGTTACGACACGGAATCGATTATATATATATTTTTTTTCAAACGCCTCTCCTGCTGCGCGCCTCACCTTCTTGTCCTTGGTGGGGGCCGCGTTGTCGAGGTACCTATAGGAGTAGAGGCAGCAGGCGAGGTAGGCCACGGGGTCTGGCGGTCTGGCCTCGTTCACTTCAGACAGACCCTTGATCAGCGCGTCACCCAGTGCTGTGTGGCGGGAAAATGAATACTTGACTACACTCCTTTCACTTGAACTTGGCCTAAAATTGCCATCTCTCCATCCTGAATCCGGAATTATGCCAAAAGATTCGTGTGGGGAGGATGGATATTGACTGCCTATACTCTTTTCAATCTAACTTGGCTTAAAATTGCCATCTCTCCATCCTGAATCCGGAATTATGCCAAAAGATTCGTGTGGGGAGGATGGATAACTGTATATACTCTTTTCACTCTAACTTGGCCTAAAATTTCCATTTCTCCATCCTGAATCCCGAATCATGCCAAGAGATGCGTGTGGGGAGACTGGATATTAAGAGACAGCCTATACTCTTTTCACTCTAACTTGGCCTGAAATTTCCATCTCTCCATCTTGCATGCTGACATAACATCAATCGAGTGTCTGACTTTACTATTTTCACTTTAACTTGGCCTAAAATTGCCATCTCTCTATCTCACGTAGAGAGAATGGAGAATGACAGACCGACTATACCCTTGTCACTTTAACTTGGTCTAATCTGCCGTCTTCATTAAGGTGTAATAACAGAATAACACTTGAACATGATGCTGGTAACAGGGAAGGATGCAGAGCCGTAGTATACTCATAAACTGCCACTGAGCTATTACAAGAGATTAACGCTGGAATACGGTGCTAGTTATGAAAATAATGCTATGGGAAGGCGTTGGCATATTTTTCCTTATATTTCAACAGATATAAATGAAGCTTTTACAGGTTATTGCACACTACACGCCACGAAAAAAGAAAAAAAAAAAAAAACGATAGCTAGCGTTCTCATAAAAGATCAAATACACTGATTGTCACAAAACTTGAAAGGCCAATTTACAAACAATTTTTAAATCTCTCTATCTATCTATAGCCCGACGCTCCAATCCCGCAAAGGGTGGCAGCAGACAAAACGCCTCGAAGTCGCTCTGTCACCCACCATTTGACTGCCCTCCCCCTAACTCACTCCCCCCTCCCTCATATACTTTTTATAATTTTTTAATACAGTAAATAAATCTGCTATTTTTTCATGATAATTGCATGATCTAAATATGCTATCACAGAATACAAAGAAATCTGTTCAGTGAAATTTTTAGATACGCACAACTAACAGTATAAATGCTTCGTATATTCTGGGACGTGACTCGAGTGTTTTTAAGAAGAAACTGATAGCTGCTGAACACACTGCTCTGTGGCAACTGTTACAAATGGATCTTGTGCAATACGAATCCATGACCTACGCGCCACGTTTGAGAGCCACTGGATTATTGGTGTTTGGGATGATAACAGTACAAATGCTAAATTAGGTACACTGAAGGGACTGGTTGAAATCTGGCTTGTACAATGAGCAACAGTAGTCGTGTCGCGGTTTTGTCCGAAGATTAAATGTAACTCGTGAAACATTATGCAACGTCCGTATGACAGACGGCGGAATGTACCAGACGCTTAGGCCGTTAGCTTATGTTTTCACCAAATTTCGCGACACGATTATTGTTCCCTACTGTACATTTACATTTGAACAACGAAAATCACCGCCACGTTTAATTCAGATCCATAAAAAGGGGGCTTCTCCTTTGGCTTATCTTCCTCCCGTCTATCCTTTTGAAAAATTCCGGCCACCCTCTCCCGCCATCTTTCGTCGCCTCTATGACACACGGGAAATATAGGAGTAGTATTCTTTTTCCCGCCCCTCCCCGTAAAAGAAATAAGTCAAATGGCCACCCCTTACGGAATTATGGCGTCTGGCAATAGATGGATAGATAGAAGTTAAAAATTGGATATATACAGAAGATGGATTTATGTGCAGTGGTCCCAGCCTGTAATACGATGGTTCTAAACTGAGGAAGAGCCGCATTTCCTTTCAGCTCAGTTCTCGCCTCACTTTAGCCAGGCTGGAGGGTCATTCGCTCCTCCTAACTAAGCCTCATCCCAGTTCATGAATCCAAAACGTTACTCTTCTCCGTTAACAACCAGCCTTCAATGCACCAATAGCTCTGTTACTGCTTGCTCTCCTTTGTATTCCTTTGTACTCAGCGAACACCTCAAAATTCAGGTTACGGAGTGACCAAAATCCCTCAGTAAAAAAAAAAGAAAAAGAAAGATAGAAAAGAAAAATATCGACACCGTAATCGAACTGTGGAGAGGATGGAGAGTGAGAGACTAACTAGGAGAGTGTATGTGAGTGAGGTGGAGGTGGGAGAGGGAGGGGAAAACCGAGGATGAGATGGAGGGATGGAGATAAATGCGAGAGAGGGTGTAAAGCTGCGGGGAGAGCAGCGAAATGGCAGGGGACAGGGCGACATGGAGGCGATTTGTTTGTCGCCATCCCTTACGGGATTAAGGCGTCTGGCTAGAGAGAGAGAGAGGACTTAGCTACTAGGTCTGTCCAAAATCCGTCAGGAGGTGATTTGTTTGTGGCCACCCCATACGGGATTAAGGCGTCTGGCTAAAGAGAGAGAGAGAGAGAGAGAGAGAGAGAGAGAGTGTGTGTGTGTGTGTGTGTGTGTGTGTGTGTGTCCAAAATCCGCCAGGTGAGAACACATTAACTACACAGGTGTAATTAGGAACCCAGACACAGGTGACCGTCTCACCCTCCGTCAGGTGAGAGAGAGAGAGAGAGAGAGAGAGAGAGAGAGAGAGAGAGAGAGAAATCCGTCAGGTAGGAACAAGTTAATTACAGATCAGGAACCCAGACACAGGTAACCGTCTCACCTTCCGTCAGGTACTTCCCGTCGTCTGTCCACATGCCCGGGAACTCTGACTTGATGGAGGTCTTGCTGTCACGGCGAGGCAAACCCAATCCGTCCCTGCTCGGTGACCTAGCGGGCGACCTGCTGACCTCACGCGACCTAGGCAGCCCACCTGAGGAAAGCCACACCACCAGCACCATCAACTGAATATAGATTTAATTAACACCCTAATCAATTTATCAATCTATCCATCTGTCTATCTATTCATGTCTTAACCCTAGAAGCAGATGTAAACAAATCACCTACGCGCTACCCTTTATTACGCCACGCTGCCTTCCTTCCTACTTACGCCAGCCTCAGTCCTACTCTCTACACCCAGTCCCTAATCACTACCATCTTTACTGGCTAATAACTCACTTAACACCCTAATCAGTGCAGCCTCTCTCTGTTGCAAAGGATTATATTGTCCATTGCGTGAGACCACAAATATCCACGTTCTCTGGTAGGTATAATTTGAAGCACTAATGTATTTAAGGTAGATCTAGTACAAAATCTTAAAACCAATGCAGTATACGAAGAATAAAGCTAACTGAATAATTGTAATAACTGAAATAACTACGGCGAGTCTGAAGCGTAATAAATAAAGACTAAGACTTCGATATCAAAGGTTGAAATTCCTCTCAGTTTGATTTTAAAATGTCCTGGAACTTTGACAATCTGAAAATGACTGAAAGAGTTGTATTTCTGAAGTATAATGCGATGAATAAAAGTTTACAAGCGAAAAATGGTTCTAAAATTAAAAAAATAACTCAAGGTAAGAGTCATCAAAATCATTGCTATATACAGTTGCTCTTTAACCATGCAATAATAATAAAAATATAATAATAATAATAATAATAATAATAATAATAATAATAATTCAGTGTATCAAGCACACAAAATGCACACGTCATTCAAAATAACACGAATCATCAACATAAAGAAGCCTGGAAATATTGCTTTATTGAACATTTTATTGGTAAGTATTTGGGGTACAAGTGTGAAGGAAATAAAAGTGAGCTGCGTTCTGTGAGTGCAAGAGGTGTCACATGTGTCAAGCCGTGTCAAGCTGGCGTGTCAAGCGAGTGTCAAAACCCTGCTTGTAAATTTTAGTCCTGTTCTGGAGGGGAATAAACTGGTAAAGTTCTACTCGGATGAAAAAGCGCGGGAAGGATGCTGGTGACGGATCCTGGCCCGAGTGATTTTAAAATATTCATCACACCTCTACCCTACCGATTTATTGCGCGTTAATCTCGTACGCCCTTGAAGCTATGTTAATACTGTACGTGTATGTATAAAAGAGAAGGCTAAGGCACAATCTGCGAATAAATCACTCAGGAAGAGGTGTCACGAAGCGCACTACGTCACCTAGAATACAAGTGGAGGCCCCGTATTATCAACCCGTACCTTGGGCGGGAAGTCCCTGGGTAACAAAGCACAGAATACAATCGTTTGGTGTAATATTCACCCATGAGTAACAATGTTGTCTGCGTGTTGGCCAGGCTGGTGTGCTGCTGGAGGCCTGATAGCTAGGTAGGCTGGATTTAAAGCCAGGAAGCAGAGTTGGCAACATTTTATTGACTCGGATAACTACATACACACGGGCCAGCTGAGGTTTTCCCGCCATAACCAAACCTAGCCGCCTCACACACAAGCACCCAAACAGTGCCATCATTCCACATCCCTGCTTTACAACTTCACAGATTCCATCAAATCATGAGCTGGAAGGAGAGTGAGAAGGGCTTACTGGAGCATTCAATAGCATACAAATTTCCTTAATAATTTCTTTCTCACTTAGTCTCCTACACAGTTTACGATATGTCCCAGATACGGCCAGCAGGACGCGTCTTGGAGGTCGCGCTGGACAAGAAGAAGAATAAAAATAAAATGATCATCTGCTTAACCTCGCTTTACAGGGTCTGACTTACACATGCTGGGAGTCTGTGCAAAGTGCCTCATCTCACCAAACAGTATGAAACAAGGAAACACAAGGAAACTCAAGGGACACAGAAAATGATGGCAAGCGAGAGGAAGAGCCTGATCATGCCACACAGCAGGTCACTTACTTGGTGTGTCCTACCCAGCCCGGGGCCCCTCAGGTAAGCCACCACCTGTCTCATTAGCAAGTGTCCTGCCTCCTTGTTACACCCTGAGAATCTAGTCACGGTGAACCTGATTTATTTGTATCTCAGGTTTACTACTACCACTTTACTTGGCCTGGTTTTTCTCTACTATAATTGGCGAGAACTACAGTGTGTGTGTGTGTGTGTGTGTGTGTGTGTGTGTGTGTGTGTGTGTGTGTAAAAACAAAAGCCACAACTCTAAATGACAAAGACACAGCATTCAGCGTGTTCATGGCGCGCTACACAACAGGCTACGTTAGGTCAGACAGGTGAGTTACCACTATCGCTACTGCCACACACAAGAGACTGAGAACAGACTAAACCATGACACTGACGGAGCATGAACATGACACTATATCAAGGTAACATCACCTTTTTAAAGAGAATTACAGATAAAAAAAATGCGGCCAATTCCCTTCTTGTGTTGCCTGCCATTTTGTTAAGGTGGTTGGGGTTGTGGGGCAATGTCTTGATCCCAGCTCTCATTAACTGCCA
Organism: Coenobita brevimanus; assembly: GCF_032717465.1. Taxonomy (NCBI): domain Eukaryota; kingdom Metazoa; phylum Arthropoda; class Malacostraca; order Decapoda; family Coenobitidae; genus Coenobita; species Coenobita brevimanus. The sequence goes on along the minus strand of NC_137057.1, from coordinate 17,820,755 downwards.
ATTTTTTTTTTAACCCCTCACTCTGCGCACCACTTTCGTCACTTCTGATTAACACGGGTCAGTTCATTCAGCTGATTAACGCGGGTCATTTAATAACACGGGTCATTTATTCAGATAATTAGCACGGGTCATATATTAACACCGGTCATTTATCAGCGCAGGTCATTTATTGATTTTATTCAGCTGATTAATGCGGGTCATTTATCAACACGAGTCATTTATTAACACATGTCATTTATTCATTTTATTCAGCTGATTAACACGAGTCATTTATTGATATAGGTCATCTATTAACACGTCATTTTATTCAGCTGATTAACGCGGGTCATTTTATTAACACGAGTCATTTTATTCACTTTGGTAACCTAGAGAAGGATCCCATCGCTTAAAGGGTTAGTGTTCGATGAGAGTGATAAGAAAGACTGCATTGCATCAGGTACACATAGTCAAAAAAGTATCGCTGCTGATTTCTCGTCAAACAATCCCACAGATGATAGATGCTGCAAAAATGTCCGGATTTCATAATTTCGTGAAGACTGAAGGTGCCCTGGGATGGGACACCTGACTGTACTTACGATCAATTCCCTGAGGTAAATTGGACTTGCTTTCCCAGGAGAGACAAGAAAGGGAGAGGGCCAAGTCTTTCCATGTCTCCCGTTCCTCCTACAAAACGCAAAGTCTACGATCGAAAAATCTTTGTAGGTAATATGTGCATTGTACAGGAAGAACAAGGAACAGGGAGTGTACAATATCCCCATGTCTCTAGTCCCTCCTGCAGACACAAATCTAATTTATGACAGGGATTCAATTTTACGTACGGTCCAGTACTCCACCCCTGACCTGTCATAAGTCCTCTCTGAGCCACGGGACATTTATTACATGCACATTCAGATGCAAATAAATTAATGTTCTTGAGACGTTGTGACCTTTACTGATCATTTAGAATATCTTAACTTTCCATGCGATACTTTTTTGATCATGCGTACACTCAGGTTCGGAAGTTCATGGTACAGAGGCCTCAACCATCAGTCTTTGCATGTGTGTGTACCAGATGCTTAGACATTAAAGTTTGACCACTACGGAGAGGTTATATCAGGTCATTAAGCATGACACGCGGTGACTTAATGTGTGTCCACACCACATGCGTGCTGGTGCAGGCGGGAGTTCTGTATAACCATAACCCATAGAAGTCCACGTCCGCACCCGCCCGTGTCCACTTGTACGGGATACAGTAATTCAAAACTCCCGCCCTCAGCAGCAAGCATTTGGTGCGGACGTGACCTTAGGAAATCTCATAACATTTGCCACATCATACAGACTGTGCCACCCACTGTACCACGGACTTGTGACTTCAACTGTACAACCACACACGTGTCAAAGAGAAGTGGGGTCGTATTTATAAAGAATCCCAGCCGTTTTGTAGGACAGTCTTCAATAGAGTAAACTATTATCACAGATCGTGTTGTTTTTCATATTTTTCACCATATTAGTCACTCCAAACTAATTACAAAGTTCTTAGAAGCTATACAAGTGAAGGCAAACAAATACACAAGCAATATTAAACACAAACGGAGTCTAGGAAACTTTATAAATACGGTCCCGGGTTCAAATTGTCCCCTGTGGCATGATCAGGTGCATTGAAATAAAAAACTGACTGAATTTATGAATATTTTTTAAAGACAAATTCAATTTATCAAATAATGGGTGAGATCTTAAGGCACTACGACAGTATATTCAGACCTACAAATGAGTGACATGGTTATATAATCTCTACAAGTCATACTACAATTCTCGAAATTCTAATATATTGTAAACTATACTAATACACTCGTGGTTCATGGTTTCCACCCACTGTCTGCCCTCTCTGCTGGCTGGAGGGAAGTGGCAGTCAGGGTTGCACATGGAACGAAGCCCGGCTGTTCAGTGTTAAGGCAACTTGAAGGTCAATCAGACAACGCCAGGAACAGTAGGTCATGACAGGTACTCACACAGCCGGTAAAACCTTCCACCTACCAACAACAGGTCTTCGTTCCGTGTTGTTGTTTTTCTTGTCACTTAACCTTGGTCTGTCTGGCTGAGCAGACCTGTCAACCACAGGTAAGCAGCTGCCTTTGTGGGGCCGTCCTACAGGTACAGTACAGTACATACACTGTGTAAGGATCCGGCGACCCCTTATAGCACACAGCGCCTCACCATGGTCCAGACAAGGGTCCTTCCCACGGCGAGGTGCAGGGAAATATGAGGAAGTTTGGCTGCCAGATGGACGCCACACCTGCTTCACGCCATCCAGGAGACACAGCGTCACCACGTGTAGGCTCCTCGGTGTGTGTGAAACCCTGTACAAATTGCCTCCAGCCAGGGACACGTTTGGTGGGGGTGTCAAAACCATGCGCCACAACCGTACATTTGTAAACACACCCACAGGAGCCGAGACCCTGAAGGTGTTAATATGTTCACCTGGGGTACATCACAACACTGACTTAACCCTTCCAGTACCACCAAGCGATCTGATCCTGTTTAAGAAGGACCTCATCAAGGGATCTAGTAATGAAGGTGTAAGAAATAAACTCCCATCATTTCTTCACTACGAATGTTATTATTATTGTTATTATTATTATTATTATTATTATTATTATTACTGCACTGAATTCACGCTACAACAAATACGTTATAGGAACTTTTGGTGGAAAAAAAGGTAGCAAATCTTGGTGGGTAAAAGGATAAGTATGATAATGGATGTAATTACGATACCACCAGAAATTAATTAGCTTACTTGTCGTACTGAAGGGGTTGACAACACTGGTTAATCTAAGTGCACTACAGCTCGGCCTGGTATTAATCTGCCAGGTACACCAGTCGACATAATGTGTGAAAATCTGGTGTTAATTTGCCAGGTACAAGAGTCGACATATGTGATACTGAACGCCATACTGGATCTAGCTACACAAATAAGACGTTTTTGTACGGTCTTCATTCTCGTATGTGTTTGTAGTTTCAGGCAACACACACACAACAGAGCACAGTCACTTCGAGGCACTGGTCACAACAGAACACGCCTGACTCGAAACGCGCCACAGATAGGGACGCGGTTTGCCACTAGGGGGTAAATCATGGCTGGACTGCTTTGACGTACGTTGGCCAATACTATTCAACACTTCGGCGAGGCTTGGCATACTAAGGGTGGGTGGGGCAGGGGGAGTAAATGGGAGGCTCTAATGGTTGGGGCGGTTAATGGGATGTTATTACAGGCGGGGTTGGAAAATGGGTGAACGTCACGGTAAATGGAGGCGAGCAACACACTCCTGGAAATTATACTCCTCTATATCCCTCAGTATCAAGTCCTCTTTATGCAGACGATTTTGATGCTGAAGTTACTGATATTCCACTGCAAACAAGGTTATGACATGATTATAATTCATATATTCTTACTGGAACTCCTAATAATAATAGTCAAATGGATTCGAAATATCTGTTCTGTAGTTTACATTATTCTGAATGCATGGGAGCTGCGTGGCTTGTTTAGTGATGATGCATTATCGATACAACCTTTGTCAGATTACTCTCCTTTATATTACTGCCTACAATCACATTAAAAGTTTGGAGAATTACAAAAAAGTATCTTCTTTCACTAATTTACTTCGTCTGTAAATGTAATAAATTATGAACATTGTTGAGATAATTGAAATACGAAATACGAAGAACAAGAAAAATAATTCGTTTGTGTGTGTGATAGCTGGGCACGGCTGGACCTAGTTTACTCTATCACTTGGTCCATCTAAATGCAACACAGCCCAGGATTCATGCACTGTCTTCCCACTGGTGCTGGAGATCTCACTGCCTCTGCTCCGAGTTTTAGTCTGCACATCTTAACATCTTCCGGTATGATATTAACCCCTACGCGCCGGGTGACGTGCCATGACGCGTTACTGGGGCGCTCTGAGTTACATCCCGAACCCATTACTGCAGCGCCGTAGGTGACGCTACAGAGTGTGTTATTGTGGCGCCCCAGGTGACGTTTTGGTGCAAGTTACTCCAGCATCCCACATAACTTTCCATAATATGTTATCTTGGTTCCATGAATAGTTGCTACCACATGGAGTAAATTTCTTCTGTGACAAATACTGTTGCCTTAATTCACGTAAATTTTTTCTGTGACATAAATACTGTTGGCTAAATCCACGTGTACATCACTAATGCTACTCTCGGTGGTACACATCAAGCAGGATGATCGCAAAAGATTCATGTTCTCAAAATCGGCTAAACATTATGAAAGTATCTGATCATATACCAAGACCGAGTTTTCTTAGCATTTATATAACAGTCCTTCTCAAACAGTACTCATTTTCGGTATAATACAAGAGTTAAATCAATCTTTGAAGTGCGTAGTGCTTAATGATCAAGATTCTCAGAGGAACGTGCTCCATTAGAAGGCAAGATTAAGGAACTTCATAACCGACTACATCACTGAGATATGGCGCATTATGGAGGTGAAAATACATACGATTAGAAACTGTAGCTACAAAAGGATATAGTAAAATAAATATACAGTACAGTATTACAAGACACTGCGTATGATTTGTTAATACAGAGCGTGTTATAATAAATCAAATGATCTTAAGGACTGGTGAAGACGTCAGGGTGAAGTTCAACCATCCAGACGCCTAATGTCAAGATGGGGCTTCTGCTGTGTTATGCCAGTTGTAAATTAATAATCTTTATATAAAACTGGGAAGATAGCTTTGTTTTTAATTTGTACATTCAAATACAAAAGTCCGTTTGCCTCCTCTGCCTCATTTTCTTTGCTGGATTCACTTACGTTTGAATGTGACGTAGTGGACAATTGCATCCTTTCGTATCGTTAAAGTTCCAGCATGCTTCTTTGCGTTGGCCTTGGTCACTTAATGGTGGCTCTCCACGCTGCTTGATCTCTGGCAGCCTTCTTATTCAGTCCATTATCCCTGAGGTCACACTCTATGACCTCAATCCAGGTCTTTTTTGGTCTGCCTCTAGCAACCCTATCCCCAACGTTCAAACTTCTCACCTTCCTCACCGGACCGACATCATCCATCCTCTCAACATGCCAAAACCATCTCAGTCTACCCAGCCCAATCACAACACCAATACATTCATGTCCCATTCATCCTCTTAACTCTTCAATCACAATCCAAGCCCTCCAAAGTTCGTATTCAAAGTCACACTACACATCCACCTAATCACTGTCATTTCTGTACGTTTGATCCTATGAATATCCTCTTCCTTTACTGCCCAGCATTACCCTCCTAACAGACGCTGCATACAAGGATCCCTGAGCACGGAGGGCAAGCCCTATCACTGTTAGGAAAGGTAGCAGCTCCCTGAACTTCCTCCAACCACTTCTCACTATTGCCACACAGCTCACTCCAGCCCCACATCCAGCACATGTCTCCCAAATCAAAAAAACTCTTCCGCACAGTCAGGAGACTCTCCAACAAGGTCAATCTTTTCATGCCTGACAATCTCTACATGTTCTCCCTGACACACCACAAACACGAAATCAGCATTATTTTCCAGCCTACCTCTAACACACCTACTGTACATCTCTTATTCACCCGCTTATCACAAACACTGCACAAGATGGAGTTAATTTCCACACCCTTGTGGCAAACCGCACGTGGCCGCACTCCCTCCCCACTGACAGTATCGCCACTAACCCAGGGTATCATCACCTTTATTTTGTTCGCATTTACTTCTTCCTTAGCCTTTATCATTCTTTTTCTGTGCCTGCCCTCCTCTCTTCCTATTTCTCCCATCTTTCCTGTCACTACTTATTGCTTTTCTTTCCTTTACAGGTGGCTTTACATTGAGTGACAAGCCAAATGGTTTCCTGTAAGCCAAGACACCATTTACAACGTTGGATGGTAACCATATAACCAAACCATACGTGCTCCCTATGTGTCAAGTGAGTTGGTGGAGGGTTAGTGCCCCTCCCTGTAAAACAAATAACTCAGAGTCAAATGGCCACCCCGTATGGGATTATGGCGTCTGGCAATAGATAGATAGACAGATAGATTTACTCTCAAACTTTTGTGCTCCACTCAGTCTATTTCCTAACTGGTCAAAAATGCAATTATACCACACACAGATGAATGATACTATCCATCTTAGTCCTCTACGTCACATTTATGAATCTGAATCAAGAGATGGAATAAGAGGCGGGACAGAACAACTTTTAGTATCTAGGTATACGTTGCGTGTGTTTATATGGCACAATTATAGTGACATGCAGCATCACAATAATATTAAGGGGTTTTTTAGGTTTTCTAAGTTTAGGCAAGACTGTTAAGACGAACATAAATAATGCTGAGGAATACATCGCAGGTTTGCTTCTGACAGTAGTAGTGACCTATGCATACATTACAGGATTCACTACACAACGTACCGATACCCAGTTGTTATTGGTGACTGGTGTTTAATAAATGGCTGCCGTACTGACAGGATGTCAGGGCATAATACTAGTGCAAAAAAAAAAAAAAATCTGATATTCATGTACAGTTACAGGAGTACTGTGCCAGCGGCCACTGGTGTGATGGCAGTGGCAGGATGTATGTGTGTGTGCATGTGTGTGAGGCAGGTCAGGTAGAGTTACCCTCATCCTCCAGGCGACGCTCTGCCATGATGATCTCCTTTATGCCATCGTACATCTCCTGCAGCGCCTCAATCTCAGTGAGGCCCAGGCGGCGGCGGTTAGAAATGTCAAAGACGGAGTCCTGGGCCTCGGAGTGTTCCCCTGAGGTGCCGCGGACCTGCAAGTGGTACTGGTCTGCCGTGGCCTCCAACAGACTGCGTTCAGACCCCAGCCGTGGCAGCCGCACATGCACTGAGGCCCGAATGGCAGTGCCCAGGTTGGTGGGGCACGAGTTGAGGAAGCCAAGGCGAGGCGACCATGTGAAGGGAAGGCGGGAGCCAAGGGCAGTGAGGGCGTCAAGGAAGCGCTGGTACACCTGACTCAGGTCACCACCCTCCTGTATGGATATGATGCGCATGTGGTCCTCCTCATTGACCCACACCACCAGTGTGCGGTCGCCATTCATGAAGATACCACGTCCATCAGGCCAGTGCCGCAGCGACCTTGCTGCCTCCAGAAAGCGATCACCCTGCTTGAACAGCAGGTGGGCGTCAATTAGGTCCTGCTGGTCCTGGGGAGACAGGCTGGACAGAGGATAGTAGTGTCCAGCCAGGTCACCCTCAAAGTTGGAGAGAGCACGCTCCACATCCTGCTCCAGCTCAAGGTACTGCTGGAGGGTTAGCAGCGGGTTGAAGGGGTAGCCCTCCAGGGACCTGGCACACCGCACACGTGTTGACACCACGTAGTCGCCCCACTCGTTGAGGTCCCCCAGTGAGGCAGGAGAGCCCAGGCTGATGCCAGGGTGCAGCTCGCTGGGGCCAAACCCGCCGTGGTACTGGTCAATGATGGGGTCAAACAGGTCTCGGAACATGGTGTAGCACTCGGCATCGGCGGCGTACACGCCCACGCTGGAGTCTGGGTTGGCCAGGCCAGACTGAATGCAATCCAGCAGTGTGGCGCCTGCCGCTGTCACACGCCGCTTCAGCTGCTCAAACACTTCTGGTGTAAGGAACTTCTTCAGCATGGACTTGCTATCAGAAGCACGTAGCCGGGAGTACCCCTTCTCCAGCTGCACCAGCGTGGTCTCCGACACCGTCCCCATCCCGTCCTCATCACCGCCATAGTACGTCCCTGGCGGGTGGTGGTCCAGTGGGGTGGTGGTAATGGTGGAGAGGAGTGGAGGTGCTGATCATGGTGGTGGTGGTGGTGGTGATTGTGGTGGAGGTGGTGTGGCAGTGCAGACATCAGCAGGGGCAGGAGCCCTGGTAGTGGTGCCAGCATGGTGGGACAGAGGGCAGCAGGCGGCACCCCCTCCCCCACCCGGCCTCGCCTGTCCTCATGCATCAAGACCTAGGCTGCAGCACGATGGCAACGGTCAGGCTGTGCACCAAACACATCACACACACAGCCAGTATGACCACAAATATACAAAATACGAGCCCAGTGTGTGTGTGCTTTAGTATATACATGTGTCAAAATATTTGGGCAGTAAGTGCTAATGTATTTACTTTATGTATGAGTACAGCACAAGAACAAACACTATAAATGCGATACATAACAGGACAGTATATTTGGAAACGCAACATTCACGTGCCAGACAGTCATAAACAAACACAGGTATCTACACAAAACATAACAAGACATATAGACATCAACGTAACAACACACCAAACGTCTGCAAGAGTAAATTTAAATACCATACGAAATTACCTCAATATATGAACATACGTCGTTAATTTCGCTCTACTAAAGGCATATGTGACTTAACACTTGATGAAGAACCGAATTCACAAATTTACAATCAGTTCCCTGTCGTAACTCATATTTCTTTTGCAGGATGAGATAAATGTAGGTGATGAATATTCTCGCGTGTCTTAAACTGGGCAAATTTGGTTATACCTTGAGTTTCTTTTACAGGAAGGAGTAGGTATGGGGAGTGAGGAATATTACCATGTGTCTTACTTTGTGTAATTCTTATCGTAACTAACATTCTTTTGCAGGATGGACAAGAAATAACAATGCAAATTTATCCTTCGTCTCTTGTTCTGGAAAGTACAAATAAAAGAGTACGACAGAAAACTGATTATAAACCATCTATGACTCAAGCATTAAATTCTACAATAATAATAATAATAATAATAATAATAATAATAACCGAGAGCAGAAACGGTGCCTCCATATCCCACTGAGACCTTCAAGTAATCCTAGAGGTTAATAAAATCATGGGCAGTTTTAAAAAGTCCTCCCTCACTGGTTTTTACATTCAAATTTGTTTTTCTCGACGGTTTTTTGAGTGATTTGTTCGATTTTGAGATTCTTTTCCCTTGCAAATCAATAATTTTAGCAGTAAGACTAACCGATTCCTTTATTAGTAATGGGGGACCTATGGAATTTTCTTTCAGTTCGGTTATAGAAGGAAAGAAAGAGTAATAACGGCGGTTTCAGTGGGGTGTACCGATAAAAATTATATATACTGAGAGAGACTGATGGTTTCAATGTCATATACTGAGATAAAAATATATATACTGAGATAGACTGAAGGATGTAATGGATATACTACGATAAAAATTCATATACTGAGAGAGACTGATGGTTTCAATGTCATACACTGAGATAAAAATATATATACTGAGATAGACTGAAGGATGTAATGGATATACTACGATAAAAATTCATATACTGAGAGAGACTGATGGTTTCAATGTCATACACTGAGATAAAAATATATATACTGAGATAAACTGAAGGATGTAATGGATATATTGAGATAAAATATATACTGAGACTACAAGCCACTGTGATTTACCTTATTAACTAAAATCTTTTCAAAGTAGCCAAATAACGATAGTCAGTTTATTTTCAATGGGCAAAACTGGGCCACGTCCAATTGAATATTATCATTACTGCATGAAATTGGATGAGCAATAATTATAGGGAAGAAATGAGTCTCCTTGGTTACTAGTGGAATTTATATTCTAACGACACCTGGCCAACAAGCGATGAGAAAGAAGTTATAGATTTTTGCCAGATGAACATAAACGGACTATAGAAGGACTGAATTAGGGTCTCAGTGGAATATGTGCAAATTCTGTCAGTGCGGAAAATAATTCTTAAAGACAGGGCGAAGGTGAAAGTGTACATTATAGTGTCCGCCTTGGGGATAAACTAATGTCAACCGAAATGGCGGGAAATTTGAAACAGAAGGAAACATGTATGGTATCTCCAGTCATGAATCTAGAGGAAGGAAACGTGACACAGGGAAAAGATAAGTTACTCTGAGGGAAATATGAAACGGAAGCATATATAGAAACACGTAAGTCACTCTGCAAGACATGAAACACAAGGAAACATATAAGTCATTCTGCGCGACATCAAACATTTGGATAGATACGAAAATCTAAAGGAAACAGGGAAACATATTAAGCTGTCAATTTCCAGGAGACATGTAACAGAAACATAACACTCATTCTGCAAGGGTGACGTGAAAGTGACAGAGACATGAGACAGACAAACACGAAACAGGGACATGAAACAGGGACATCAAACAGACAAACATGAAACAAAGACATATATATATAAGCCATTTTGCAAGATGGAAAAAGAAAACGGAAAGTCGAATTCAAAGTGACGTCTGGAGATTTCGTCACGCCTCTTTTTTATCGATTTATTTATTATTTATTTATTTATTTTGTATTTTACTGATGGAAAATATATCGACATTAAAAACAAGTAGCACTGACGAGGATGCTAAGGTGTAATATGGAAAGTGAATCGCTTAGGAAGAGGTGAAACGAAGGATCCAAGGCCACTGTTAATAGGACCCAGTAGCTTTATATCTTAGGGTCTTATTCTCATCTTAAGAAGCTTCGTAACTACTGTCTCTCACCGGTTTATTCCTGCACATACCCCTTCAGACCTATGACGTATTTATGTCCCGTTCTTGCCCTCCAGACGATTTTGAGAGAGAGAGAGAGAGAGAGAGAGAGAGAGAGAGAGAGAGAGAGAGAGAGAGAGAGAGAGAGAGAGAATAATACTGACTTGAGGTAGCTTGAATATACTGAAAAATGCGTCATCAGGCTGAAGGGGTATATTCTGAAGGTTGATATTCTCTTGTATGGCACTGAATTCGAGATGTAGTAGTAGTAGTAGTAGTAGCGGAAAAGTATAGTAGTAGTAGTAGTATTGGAAGAGTAAGTGTAGTAATAGTAGTAGTAGTAGTAGTAGTAGTGGAAAAGTGAAGTAGATGTAGTAGCAGTAGCAGTAGTAGTAGTATTGGAAAAGTATAGTAGTAGTAGTAGTAGTATTGGAAGAGTAAGTGTAGTAATAGTAGTAGTAGTAGTAGTAGTAATAGTAGTAGTAGTAATAGTAGTAGTAGTAGTAGTAGTAGTAGTAGTAGTAGTAGTAGCAGCGGAAAAGTGTAGTAGTAGTAGTAGTAGTAGTAGTAGCAGCAGTAGTAGCAGTAATAGTAGTAGCAGTAGTAGTAGTAGTAGTAGTAGTAGTAGTAGTAGCAGTAGTAGTAGTAGTAGTAGCAGTAGTAGTAGCAGTAGCAGTAGTAGCAGTAGCAGTAGTAGCAGCAGTAGTAGTAGTTATATCGATGCCACCACGTGAAGGTGTCCCTCTCTCACAAAACTGAACTACAATGCGCAAAGAAAAAAATAAATAAATAAATAAACAGGTGAAGAAGAGTTGCTACGAATGTTCCTTAACCCCAAGAGGATAAGACAACTGATGTTTTAATTACAGGATGAAGGTCGACGATACAGGCAGAGGTGAAGAACGAGCACGTGGGAAAAAAATAAAAGGAGAGACAGACATGCAGACAGGCAGACCGAACTTTGAAACGGAGGAGACTAGGGTGAAGCCAGAGGAAGAGGCCAACGGACGAAAATCTGACAGTACAGTAAAGATATATACATCAAGGAAATTATATACACAAGACCCGGAACTGGATTTAGCGGGAGAATAAAGGGGGAAGGAAGAGAAATTGAGAATATACAGAGGAAACACGCAGCGAGAGAGAAATAAACAAAATATCATTACTTTCGACACCTTACGCTTAAGTATCGATACTGGCGCCTAGGTAGCGATATTTGAATTGCTAAAGAGAAATGTTCCAATATGGCAATTTTTTAAAGGAGAAATTAGGCACATAATTTCAATATGCAGAAAATAATTATTCACTACGCTAAAAAGCAGGGATAATATTTGGCAGTCCCGTGTCTTGGCTCCTGTCGTCCACGTCACCACTGACCCTGACCGGAAACCACTACTACAGCAATGGAGGCATCCCTAGGCTTCATATAAAAAAAACAGTATTAAGCAAAGGTCGAGGTATCGGTATTGGTAATCGATACCACCGATACTAGTAAAAAAAAGTAATCGGTATCGTATTGATATGAAATAACTGGTATCGCCCACCACTAACAGACAGAAGGCAACGAATATTCAAATCTGGGAAAATCCGATTCAAAAATAAATCATAGACGTTAACTAAGACACAATAACTGGAAAATATGAGAAAAAAAGGCATGAGGATGAAGAGAACTTGAGAATATATACAGGAAACAAACATCGAATGAGAAGTAAAGAAAGAACGACGATAAACAGAGAGAAGGCGACGAACATTCAAATCTGGGAAAATCCGATTCAAAAATAAATCACAGACGTTAACTAAGACACGATAACTAATTAAAATAAAAACAAAAATGAGAAATAAAACATGTATGAAGATGAAATTAAGCGAATGAAGATGAAATTGAGTTTTTAAAAATGCGCGCTCATTCGTATCGATATAATCCTAACGTCTTTTTCACAGTTTAAATTTCGGATAATTTCTCTTACTCTCACAGACTCTCCCTTCTCATTATCATTCCTTTTCCCACTAAAACTCTTCGCTGTTTATTCAATTTTATTATTATTATTATTATTATTATTTAGTAAGTTTTAACCGAGGATGAGATGGAGGGAAGGAATGGAGAGGTATTAGTGAGAGAGGAGGAGGGCGTGAGTTGGGGGAAGGGCAGCGAAGTGGCAGGGGACAGGGCGACAAGGAGGTGATTTGTTTGTGGCCACCCCTTACGTTACGGGATTAAGGCATCTGGCTATAGATAGACAGACAGATAGATAGACAGACCGACAGATTAGATATAGATAGGTATCAAAGACTCAGTTCTTACACCTATCAACCCGACAAAATCTTCCGCAGGTATACCCACTAATGTTTAATAATATTCAGCTTAATCCTGCATCATCCTTGAACATGCTTG